>NW_004524592.1:11332305-11336075 GCF_000260255.1 Octodon degus
GCATGTGGTGCTGGAGGATCGAACCAAGGTCCCTGTGCTTTGCCAAGCTTGTTTCAAGTAGGTGCTTTAGACCACTGAGCCATCTCTCCAGCCCCCGGTTTGGTTTGGTTTTGAGGCAGGGTCTAGCTATGTAGTTGAGGCTGGCCTTAAACTCTGTAAAACCCAGGCTGGCCTAAAACTGTAGTAAACTTCCTTCCTCAGCCTCCCCAGTGTTGGGGTTACTGGTATGTGGAAAAGGCCTACATAGTTTCAAAACCTGTTCATTTGCATTTATTTGTGCTCAGCAGTATAGAGCTATGAACATCAAGATGTTATCATTTTGTTCCTTTTCACAGTACTGCCTTCCTGGAAAATTCTTCAACATGATATGACTGTAGTAGCTACTTTTCTTGCTTGAAATCCCTGTGACAATGATGTCTCGTTCTTGGCAGTTGACCTCACGGTAGTGCAATATTGCTGTTTGTGTTCCATCTTTCTAATCACCTGTCTTGGCTTCCCTTTTATTTATGATTGTTTTCTTTAGACAAAGTCTTGCTGTTACAGCCCAGGCTGGCCTAAGAATTTTTTTTCCTGCTTCAACCTCTCAAATGCTGGGATTACAGTTATGTGCCACCACGATCGGCTTAAATGCTTAGATTTTTTGAGCAGCTTGTGTGAGAAACAGTTCAGACACATGATTATGAATCACAACTGGAATCTTTTCTCAAAGACTGCCATCCGGCAGGAGAGAGAAGATGCATTAAAATACATAAACCATAGAAACAACCAGGTGCTTAGAAGAGTGATGGAGTGGCCATTCTCATTAGGAGCAGGTGGGTTTCCAACCAAAGGATGCGGGGGGGGGTGCAGTTTTCTAGAAGATGAGCAGTATTTGGATCTTCAGAAGTGGAGAATATTCCAAAACCACAGGACATTCAGTTACCTCTTAAGTGGTATGAGAACATTGATAGCTCAGCTGACTGAGGTGCAAAACCTAAGAGACAGATGAGAAATGGAAGCTGATGAGGTGAAATGACAGCCTAGAAGGCTCGGGGGAGGATCGGCTGTTATTTAGGAGGATCCATCTAGCGCCACGATTTGTAACATGGCTTTACTGCAGAGGGAAGTCAGGAGGAGGAGGCCACTGCACAGGCAAGACCAGAACACGAAGTTAAACTTCAGTAGATATACAAAGGAAAAGGGACTTAAGGATTTGAAAATTCAGTCAATGTTGGCGAAAATGAAGAGAAGATACTCAAAATATTTTCACACCTGGATTTTCAGAACAATGGTAGTACCAGCAGGAGATGTGGGCAGCAGGTTCTCCGATGCTGGGTTTTGAGAGCCACTGGGTTCTGAGACCACTAAGTTTGAGCTGGGAGCAGGGACCAGGTGGAGATGCCCTGTTGGTAGCCAGAATTAGGGCTCAGAAGAGGGGCCCAAACTGAACACTCAGATGGAACTTGGGGCATAGCATCGAATGTTAAAGTTGGCTATAAATTATTAAGGAAAATAAGATTAGCTATCTGGGGACAGCTAATTGAATTTACAGTGTGTCATGCTGGGATTAAGTGTGGTACTAAAGCAGTCTACTAATTAATTAGTTTAGCATAGTTCTGGGTGTGGATGACACCATCCAAAAGGTTTGCAGCCTAGATGGGATAAAAGGCAAAGAGGGAGGTTTGCTTCACATCTGCTGCCTTCTGCCTGCTCTGCTACGAACTGCTTTTCCTCTGCTATGCCTCCCTGCCTTGGAACCACCTGAGTGTAAAACTGTGGTGACTCTGGACTGAAGCCTCTATAGACTGAACTGAACCTTTCCTTCTTTAACTTGTGGTATTTTGTCTCAGCAATGAGAAAAACACCATGTACATAAAGACTAAAACCTTCCTCCTCTTCACTTATCCCTTTAATTGCCACCTTTTTTGCTAAACATTATACTTGCTCTTTCCATTCCTAAACCTGCTGCAGTTTAGTTCCCCCTTGTTATCCTGAAATTCTTCTAAGACCATCATGACCTCTGCTGTCATTCTCTTTAACCTCTTGAGTCAATCAACATGGATGATGATGCCTTTTTCCCCACTCAGTTTCCAGATTATGCCTTCTCTGGTTGTTTTTGCTGGTTCTAATTCTTTTTCATCACCCTTCAGCACTTTCTTTTCTCATTCTATACATGAGATTCCATCTGAGACACCCTTCACTAAACCCTGGTTTAAATGTCCTTTCTGAGCTGGAGAGATAGTTCAGTGGCAGAAACACCAGCCTGGCAAGCTCGAGATCCTGAGTTTGATTCCTGGTTAAAAAAAAAAAAAAAAATTGATCTTTCTGTAGATTAATCTCAAACCCATACTGACCTCAGATTTTAGTCTCATGTCTGCTGCTTACTGAGGATCTCTGCTATATTTGCCATCACTATAAGTCTAGCTTGTCTAAGTCCAAGTTCAAACTTTTTTTTTTTTTTTTTTTGGTACTGGGGATTGAACTCAGGACCTTGTGCTTGCCTGGCATGTGCTTATTCTGCTGAGCTATCTCCCCAGCCCCTGACATTTTCTTTTAACCCAGTCCTCACTGTGAACTTTTGCCCACCTTTCTTGCCTTGCCTTTTCTTTCTTTCTGTGTTTCTTTTTCTTTCTTCTTGAGAATAAATTTACTTATTCTTTCGTTCATTGATTCATCCACTTGTTTATGCAGTAAATAGTGATGACTCCCTGTCGCTCAGACTAGTGTCTTTAATCATCCTGAGTTTTCCTAGCCTTCTGGTTTGTGCCATTTTCTGCCTGTAATAGTACCCTAACTGGTATCCTGACCACTAATCTCTCTTCCCTAATATCCTTTATAAGCACTCTGTCAAAATGATCTCCCCATGACACACTAAAATGGGGCAAAAATAATTTATCATTTCTGCTCTGAGCCGCTCTCCTTACTCTTCCACTCCTGCTGTCCGAGGGTCCTGACAGTTTGTCCCCTCCGTAATGAGTCTTATAACCTGTTGGACCCAAATTTCATTGTGTGGTCATCGTTAACAACAAATTGCTTCCTTTCACAGCTCTTGTCTTCTAGCCACATGTGCTACACGCACACGCACGCACGCATGAACGCGCACTGGTTTGTTGATTTATTGATTTTTTTTTTTTTTACACTGCTTTATTTTGCCTCATGCTGTCACAGGTTTTATTTAGCCCATTGTTCAGCTTTACTGTTTTTCACCTGTGACAAGCCAGAATGTAACGGAAGGGAGCAAGAGCAAAGCTGCTCACTCCCTGGCAGCCAAGATGTTGATGGAAGTTGGAAGTAAAGAGTCTACCGAGAAGGGTCCAAGAAAAAAACGTGCCGTGCCTAGCCGTGCTGTGAGTGACCTGCTTCATCCAATTAAGACTGAGCTACAAACTCATCCGTGGCTCAATTCACTGATAAAGTTCAGGAGCACATGATGTAGCCTCCTTGTAAGAGCCCCACCTCTGAATACCACTGCATTGAGGACTAAGTCCCTAAACACATGAACACTGCTATCCAAACCATAGCACCGTTCTGGCCTAAGACTGCCCTCTCCAAAGAAATCTTTGCCAGAGCTCATTATCTGTAGTGCTAACTTGATGCAGAAAGAAATCAGAAAAGATATTTAAAAATTTCTTGGACTGGAGCTGGTGAGATGGCTCAGTGGTCTAAAGCACCTACTCAGAACAAGCTTAGCAAAGCACAGGGACTGCGGTTCGATCCCCCAGCACCACATGCCAGCCAGCCCACCCCCTGGTGGGCTGAGCTGGACACACACACACACACACACACACACA
>NW_004524592.1:11336175-11337320 GCF_000260255.1 Octodon degus
AGCTTCTCTTCTGGAGGGTTAACAACCTAAGTTAGCAGTTCAAAATTGGAGAAAAGGAAGGGCTACAAGGTCAGCCAACATTTTGGCCCTAGCTTTTCAAGGTCAATGAAGACTCAGGACATAGGAGAACCTGTACTGTAACAACATGTAACTCAGTTATGCTCTAAATTTTCTGATCAAGAAGATCATGGAGGGGCTGGTGAGATGGCTCAGTGGTCTAAAGCACCTACTTAGAACAAGCCTTAGCAAAGCACAGGGACTGCGGTTCGATCCCCCAGCACCACATGCCAGCCCGCCCCGCCCCCTGGTGGGCTGAACTGGCCACACACACAAAGAAAATTAAAAAAAATTCTTGGACTTCTGGGAAGATGACCAATCAGCCTCCATAATTTGGAATCCAGACACTGGAAAATATCAACTTAGAGGAAAAAAAGAAGGAAAAAGGGAAATAGGGCCAGAGATAGAGCTCAGTCACAGTGTCTACCTGGCAAGAACAAGACTGTAAGTTCAATTCCCAGTTTAAAAAAAAAAAAAAAATGTGTGTGAAGTGGATTCCTGGGACCCAGGAAGGATCTGAAGGAAAAATTGGAAGCAACAGAGAAATTGAAGAGACAGACCACAGCACCAAAAAAAAAGAAGGGGCAGTCTGCACGTTTTTCCTGGCTCTATGTGGAAGGAAGGAAGATAGAATCTATAGAGACACAGGGAAAGCAAGTGACTCCAGGGAGAAATTCACCATTAGACAAAGCAGTGGGTGCTGTATATTTTAACAGCTGGTGAGTGACTCCAGTCCAAGTGACTGTCATGTCCCCTGGAGAGAGTGCCTGGTCAAATGCTATTTTAGAGAGGGACCATTAACCTGGGAATCAGAGCAACCATGAGGAGACTTCCTCTCAGGGCTCCCACTGTTTAAACTACCATAGTGATTGCATGAGGGACAACCACAGTTGTCCAATTTAAGGGAGCTCTGGTCAGGCCAGCAAGAGATGCCCAGAGTATTGTAAACTAAATAAATGAATCCTGTCGCATCCCCATCACCAGAGACCAGAGTGAACCTGAATTCCTGTGGACTTGAAGATCCCAAAACCTGTACCTCACCCTAATCCTATTGCTGGCTTGCTAGGATTGTCCAGCAGGGATCTAGG
>NW_004524592.1:11337840-11338668 GCF_000260255.1 Octodon degus
AAAAAAAAAAAAAAAAAAAAAAAAAAAGAATAAAAATAATCACAAGATTGAAACCAATAGAGAAGCTAATTTTTTTCCCCTCTATGCTTTTGGATTTTTTTTTTTCCCCTCTGATCACTTTTTTTGTGTGTGTGAGAGAGTAAACATTGCTCTCTTAGTTTTTCTGTTTTGTTTTGTTCTTGTTTTGATTCATCTTTCTCTCTAGCCTATCTTGTTTACCAATTTCCTGAGATTTGGTTAATCTTCTTTTGTCCTTCTGCCTTGTTTCTAATCTGTTATTCTTCTTTTATTTCTCTGTTTTCCAGTTCCTTTTAAATTTTCTCCTATTAAGAGTAAAATCACTATACTGAGTGTATTCACTGTATGTAATTTTCTGATTTGTCTTACATTTTGTTATATTGCAACAGTAAAGCTATGACTAAAAACCCAGCTGCACCAAAGTTTGAAGGCAAGGATCAGCTTTATTTACACTGGTAATCCTGACTGGGTTCACTGCCAAAGAAGTTAGGCACCCGTTGAAACAATGAGATTATTTCCACATCAGACTGAAAATTGGAATAAAAGCACAGTTTATTAATAAAGCTGACCATCAGACCTTTCCCAGCATACAGATCTTAAATGTACAGCATCCAAACACGCTTCCCCAGTTCTTACATATCAGAAACACATCTAGCTTCCTTTAGTTGTCTCTGCTTAAATACCTTCTTGGTTTCCATGGCAACCATGTTGGAATGCTGTGGTTGCTGACTCAAGAAGTCACAGGATTCTTTTTTGTAATTAGATCTGTTTTACTCTTATCTCTTTTATGTTCACAACATCTTAACAAGG
>NW_004524592.1:11338884-11348174 GCF_000260255.1 Octodon degus
AGCTTGTTCTAAGTAGGTGCTTTAGACCACTGAGCCATCTCTCCAGCCCCAGGAGTTAATATCTTAACATGGGTGGATTAAAGGTTAAACTAGAGCTTCTTTTGCTAGGAAAAAACCCATTTAGAGCCACTGTCCCCTACACCATGGCTCTAGGGTTGCAGAGTCAGAAGTACAGAAGCAGAGCAGCTTGTCATCTGGGGAATGGTTCTGACAGAAGAAGTCCAACTTTTTCTTGGAAGCAAGAACTTAGCAGTAACAAAAACTGAAGTAGCTGGGAAGATAGCTCAGTAGAATAAGTGAGTTCAATCCCTGGTACTGAAAAAACAAAAACAAAACCCTGAAGTAAACTGGTAGTTTAAGCTGGTGGGACTCAGACATCATCTTATGTCCCCAGGGAACCATTTTCCATTATAACCATAAAACTTATACCTAGGGTTAAAGGTGGTAAATTGTTATCACAGCTTGTCACTTTTTTAGTCTGTACTTGATACTATTGTTATTACTCCTTATATTATTTTAGTCAAGCTGACATCATTGTGATCAATTGGTCTTCCTTGTAAACCATACAAAAGAACTGGGTGCCGGACTGGGCCTTTCATTCCTGATAAACAGAAGAGGCAAGGTCCTGGGACAGACTCAAAAGCCAAAAGTCACTTATAACTAGAGGACATCTCTGAATGGTAGTCATTTTCACAGAAATATCCACACTAGTAATAAAGCTATCTACCAGAAGGAATTTACAGTCCTCAATGCAGAAAACAAATAACACCAATGACAAGTCCTCACCCATGACTTGGCCTGTTTTAAATTTTCCCAAGTCATGGTCCTGCAATATGTAGGTGATCTACTGCTCACTAATCATTTTTCTCTTTGATAAACAGACAGCTTTTTTTTTTTTTTTTTTTTCAGTACCAGGGATTGAACTCAGGACCTTGCGCTTGCTGGGCAAGTGCTTATTCTGCTGAGCTATCTCCCTACCCCAAGAAACAGATGCCTTGCTTAAAAA
The DNA here is from genome assembly GCF_000260255.1 of Octodon degus. Classification (NCBI taxonomy): domain Eukaryota; kingdom Metazoa; phylum Chordata; class Mammalia; order Rodentia; family Octodontidae; genus Octodon; species Octodon degus. Next base: position 11,339,891 of record NW_004524592.1, read on the forward strand.
TGTCACCTCACTGGTTAGCTTCTAGCAGACTCAGGGCTGGGGAGATAGCTCCGCAGTCTAAGCATCTGCATGGCAAGTGCAAGGTCCCAGATTCGATCCCTACTACGGCATGCCATGCTGGCTCCAGAACCCTGGGGGCACTGTGCCAGCTCCAAGACCAGGTGTGGTGGCAATGGGGAGACTGAGTAAGACAGGAGGATCACGATGAATCTGAGCTGTATAGGGAGACCCTGCATCAAATAATTAAATATTTTAAAAATTTTATATTATAGCAGACTCTTAAACAGGAAACAGAAACAGGTATTAAGAGGTAGCCATTGCCTCCATCCCCAGAGGACTGCCTCTCTTGTCATGATTTTTCTCCAGAACATCTTGCCAGGCCAGCCACCCTTCTCAGAGATTGGCTAAGGTTCTGAAAGAAGAATGCCTGCAGCTAGGTATGGTCCAAGGGTCTCAGGATCATGAGGAAGGGGGCCCAGGAGCACAGTAAGAGGGGCTCACCTGGCTCTGGCCACTTCTTCACACTTCCACTTTGTCACTGCTGGTAGTAGATGAGGTGGGGTCTAGGGGATGTCTTAGACTAGGCACCGAGCAACAGGGATAGATGGAGGTGTCTTCTTTCACATTACTTTTTGAAATATGAAGAAAATGTCATAGGAGATATCTGCAGCAGAGCAGACCGGAGCCTGGCAGGTCTTGTTCTCCTACTGTTTGAAATTCATACTTAGTTCCTAAGATTGCCACCCTAGTCTCTACACCCAAGCCTGGACTGCACCCCTCTGGAAATCATTAAAATTACCTTTAACTGTCTGCCCCTTTAGAAGGGGACATTACATATGGCTATTAAAACAGCAGTTGTGGGGCTGGAGAGATGGCTCAGTGGTCTAAAGCACCTACTTAGAACAAGCTTGGCAAAGCACAGGGACCACCACCACATGCCAGCCAGCCCCGCCCCCAGGTGGGCTGAGCTGGACACACACACACACACACACACACACACACACACACACTAAACAAATGTAAAAAAAATATTTTAAAAAAACAGCAGTTGTGGCTATCAGACAACTGTCTATAAGGCAACAGTGAGAAGCAAGCATAGCTGGATATTTCAGTCAGGTAAACTCAGTCTAGTGCCCATCTTAAAAACTACCTTTGCTTTCACAGATTATAAAAGGTTTTATTCCTTCTGATTCTTATTACAAAAAACCTCTTTGGTGATTTTCCCAATCCCACTAGAAGGCAGATTTCTAGAACTCAGAAGACAGGAATCATGAATGTACAGTATGCAAAAAAAAAAGAGGGTCGTTAAAGAGGGAAATGCCTTCCGTGCTTTCACAGAAAGCAGCATGGGTAGGCAAGGCCATAAACCATCCTGGTGGCTGACACTGACGCAACCATCTGTACATGGATCCAAAACTAATGCTTCAGGAGACTTAACTGAACTTGATAGACAGCAAAAGGTTAATTTGTATTAACTCAGGTCTGGCTTTAACTTCATCTTAAACACCCAGCAGCACAGTATAATCAAAGGATGTAAGAAAGCAATACCATAGTAATAAAAGCTGGATATAAAAATGGACTCAAATTACTCATCCCTGCCGTCAGTTTCTAGCTATACTGGTAGCTGATGACTGTTATGGTTTAGTGAGGCTAAAAAACTACAATGAAAACTATAAAAACTTAACAATGGTGTTTAGATTCCTTAGCTACTATTGTCCTTCAAAGCCACCAAATTCTCCATCTTCTTACAGTTAAAAGTAGACAGATTTGTGACAAAAATATCAGACATATATATAACCTCTGTCAGTAGAGGGGTCTAAGAGCCAACTGCTTACAATCGCTGTGCCAGTCCCTTAAAAGCTGTGTCTTGGGGCTGGTGAGATGGCTCAGTGGTCTAAAGCACCTACTTAGAACAAGCTTGGCAAGGCATCAGGGACCGCGGTTCAATCCCCCAGCACCACATGCCAGCCAGCCCCGCCCCCTGGTGGGCTGAGCTGGCCACACACACACACACACACACACACACACACACACACACACACACAAATAATAAAATAAAAAAAATTTAAAAAATTAAAAATAATAATAATAAAAAAGCTATGTCTGCTTGTGGCTCTTTTTCTCAACCTGCCTTTGCATTGTAGTGCTTGCGCTTTGATTATGCAATAACTGCTTAATGTCTTAGAAAATTTGTGTATTCTCACCTAGAGCTACCAAACTCCAAGTGATCATGCAGATGGAACCAGTGACAAATGTGCCAAACTCCTTTTACTAGAGTCCATTAGGTGAAACTTTTAAAGGGCAATTCATAACTGCTCAACTACAACATGAATTCTAGCTGAAGCCCATTAGATTAGCTCCCCGGAGAAGGCCTCTGACTGCACTCTTGCCTAAACTATCCTTTTTCACCTCGAAGCAGCTAGATAGAAACTACTCCCCTAGGGGCCGGGGAGATAGCTCAGTAGAATAAGCACTTGCCTGGCAAGCGCAAGGGCCTGAGTTCAATCCCCGTTTCCGCAAAAAAAAAAAAAAAAAAAGAAAGAAAAAAGAAACTACTCCCCTTCTCTCCAAACCACAGTCAGGGGTACCTCTTCACACTGGTAATTATAGATAGCCAAGTTAGGTCGAAATATTCTAGGCAGACAGGGCTATGCCTTTGGGGGAGTTAGCGCAGAAGAGAAACGTCATCAGAACTGTGGCTAGCGGTACACCTGTAGAAGATTAAAAGTCACTCTTCCCTAAGGGGTAAATGGACGCTTGAGATTATTGGTACCAGCCTTTTGAGATTTCCCTTATAAATAAGCCATCTAGGGGTGAGCCATCCTTTCTGCCCCACTAAGACCAAAACTAAGACTACGAAGATTTAAGACAAGACTAAGCCCGTAGATTGGTCAAGGTTAATGATATCATCCGTGCCCTTGCATTGCATCAGTATTAGCCAAGTATACTTGTAATCTTATTGGTTGATTCTAGGTCTAACCAATGTTTCACTCACCTTGTGATTTTTCTCTATAAAACTTTCTCAGAGAAGTGATTTTTTTGCAACCCATTTGGGACCTCTTCTGTCTCACAGGAACTATTCCTGTCCCCCAATAAATTTTTCTGCTCTTAGGAAAAGAAATAAATTAATAACAAATGCTTGTGAGGCTATCAGGAGAAAGGGACACTTCTCCATTGCTGGTTAGAGTGTAAACTGGTACAAACACTATGGAAATCAGTCTGGAGTTTCAAAAAAAATTAATACTAGAGATTCCATTTGACCCAGCTATTCTACTTTCAGGTATCCTCCTGAAAGAATTAAAAAATCATATATACATACCCATATTTATAGCAGCATAATTTATAATAGTTAAATATTGGAAACAGCCTGTATGCTCATCATCAGATGAATGGATAATGTGGTATTTACATACAATAGAGTACTACTATGCCATAAAGAATGTTAAACTTGAGTCATTTATAGGAAAATGCTTGCACCTCAATACAGTAATTTTATTATAAAATAAGCCAGACACAAGTTTAAATACTACATTGTTTCTCTTGTATGAGAAACCCAAAATGTAAATATGGAATGAAACTGAGGACAGATATTGAGAATTAGGAAGAACATGTTCAAATGGGAGGGGTAACAAGGGAGAGCAGAGGGAGGGAAGAAGGAAGGGAAGGGAATTTATTTATTTATTTATTTATTTATTTTGAGGCTTGAATATGCCCTCAGGCCATTTCTGGTTTGGCTGGGGGATCTGGGTTCACACCAGTAGAAACTGAATCTCACTGCATTTTTAAGCAGGCACTTAAACACCTGAGCTAATGGGCGGGCCCCCAGGGAATGTTTTTTTTTAATGTATTTAGTTGTTGGGTGCTGGAGAGATGGCTCAGTGGAATAAGCACTTCACTGGCAAGCGCAAGGGCCTGAGTTCAATCCCCAGTTCCGGAAAAACAAAAGTATTTAGTTGTTACAGGGTCTCACTACGCAGCTTGGACTCATAGTGATCTTCCTGTTTTCAGCCTCCTCAGTGCTAGAATTAGAGGCGTGTGCCACTACACCCAGACTCTGGCTGGCTTAGCCTGTCCTGGAGGTGGGGCTGGCACAGCTTGTGCTGGGGATCGAACCCAAGTCCCTGCACTTACCTAAGCTTGCCTAAGCAGGTGCTTTAGTCTACTGAGCTGTCTGGCCAGCCTGGGAAAGGGAATTTTTTAAAAAAGAGAATGCAAGGGAAAAGATGGAAACAAAGTCTAATTGGGAGGGGAAGAAGGCTTGGGGGGAATGGGAAAAAGTATTAAGATATTATTTACTTATACAAATTATATATGATGAATATGATCATTATGTATAACAAATATTTACTAATAAAATAAAAAATTTTGAAAGAAATGAAGATGGAAACAGCATTCCAAACCTAAAGGAGGGCTAACCAGATAGTTCAGTGGATTAAAGCGCCTGCTTAGGCAGGAACAGGGGCTGGGGGTTCAATCCCTGGCCTGCTGTGCTGGCCCTGGTCCTGGAGTGCACTGAGACAGAGATTGAGAGTGGGCATGGTGGCATGTGCCTGTGATCCCAGTACTTGGTAGGCTGAAAAATAGGAGGGTCACTACAAGTCTGATCTGTATAGCAAGACCCTGTAGACCCTGTACTAAATATATATTTTTTAAAAAAAACTATAGGATATAGCAAAAAATAGTACTAATGGGTAAGTTTGTAGCAATCAGTATCTACATCAAAAAAGCAGAACAATGTATGGATGCATCTCAAGGAACTAGAGAAAAAGGAACAAACCAAGCCCCGGATTAGTAGCAGGAAAGAAAGAATAAAGATTAGAGCAAAAGGAAATGGAACAGACTTAAAAAATGGTACAATACAAATGAAATTAAGAGCTAGTTATTTTAAAACATAAAACTCACACATCCTTACCTATGTTAAGCAAAAGATAAAATACAAAATCAGAAATGAATATGGAGGGCTGGGGAGATGGGTCAGTAGAATAAGTGCTTCCCTGGGAAGCAAAAGGGCCTGAGTTCAATCCCTGATTCTGGAAAAAAAAAAAAAAAAGGAGACATTACAACTGCCACTTCAGCAACACACAGGGTTGTTAAAGATTATTCTGAGCAATTATAGGTCTACAAACTTAATGTCCTGGATAAACCACATGAAATGAACAGACTCTTTTTTTTTTTTTTTTTTTTTATGGAACCGGGGATTGAACTCAGGCCCTTGTGCTTGCCAGGGAAGCACTTATTCCACTGAGCCATCTCCCCAGCTCCAAAATGAACAAATACTGAAGCACACCTCATCATGATTCAGTTTTGAAATAATACCTTGACTTTTATCTATTTATGTCCTATGTTAGTCTGGTTTTCATCACTGACAAATACCTCAGATAAAGAGGAAATATGTATTTTAAAAATGTATTTAGTACAGGGTCTCATTACATAGATTGGGTTTACAGGATCCTCCTGTTTTTTGTCTCCCAAACACTGGGATTATAGGCATGTGCCACCATGCCCAGTCTCAATCTCCGGCTCAGCGCACCCTGGGGCGGGGCTGGCACAGCACAATGAGGATCGAATCCGTCCCTCTGTCAGCCTAAGCAGGCACTTTAATCCACTGAGCTATCTGGCCAGCCCGGAAATAATGTATTTTGACTTAAGGTTTCTGAGGTTTCAGTCCATGGTTGGCTGGTTCTATTGCTATAGACCTGAGCTAAGGCAAAGCGTCATGGTACAAGGGGTGGAGAGGAAAGCTTCACATTCACAGTAGCTGCAAAGCACAGAATAAAACAGAGGGTCAGGATAGGAACAAGATATCATGATATACTCCTTTGAAATAGACCCTCTTTCCTAAACTTTTACTACTTCCCAATAACATCATTAAATTGTAGTTCCATCAATAGATTAATTCACTGATGAAGGTAACAGTCCTGCCTGGCCCTATCACCTTCTCACAGGCCCATGAGACTCTTGGAGGATATTTTAGATCTAGATTTTTTTTTTTTTTTTTTACTGGGGATTGAACTCAGGCCCTTGGGCTTGCCAGGGAAGCACTTATTCCACTGAGCCATCTCCCCAGCCCCCTAGATCTAGATTGTAGCAGCCTCTTCAAAAAGAGCAAGCCACATGAGGACAGGGGCAATTTGAAGTCCTTCTTGCTTGAGGTAATGACCTCGTATACACAGCAGAAGCTGGATCAATTGTTGCTGATTACAATGCTAACAGAAGCCAAACAATACATCTGATTTCCTTCATGGGAGAAGATAAGGAACCTTCAACTATATCTCGACATTCAAAATTGGTGGTCTTGTCTAAGACATTCATCTGTCCCAGCATATGCTACAATGTCAGCATTTATTTCATCTACCTATGTCCTCTGCCTCGGTTACTTTTCTTTCGTTGCTGGGACAAAGACCCAACACCGAAAATTAAGAGAGGAAAGGTTTATTTAGCTCACAGTTTGTGGAGGTTTGTTTTATTTGTGTGTGTGTGTGTGTGTGTGTGTGTGTGTGTGTGTGTGTGTGGAACTGGGGATTGAATTCAGACCCTTGCGCTTGCCAGGGAAGCACTTAATCTACTGAGCCATCTCCCAGCCCCTGTTTGTGGAAGTTTGAGTCCGTACTCAGCTGGCTCCAAGGCAGGGCAGCACATGGCAGAGGGCAGCAGTTCATGTTCATGGCATAAAACAGCAGAGAGCAAAGACAAAGGAAGAACAGTGACAACAGAGGCAAGCATGCTTCTTTCCTTTCCATATATGTATATATTTATTTTTTTCCTTTCTTTATGTTGCCTTCAGGCTATTTGCCCCAGCATGGGTGTAGCATTCACACCCAGAATCCCAGCCTTGGATCTTGATTAATCACAAACTCTAGAACCACACCCCAATGACTGCATGAGGCTTTGGGGGACACCTAGACACAAACCATAACATCCTGTCTCATCTCAAAAGTTTGCACAGAATATTAATCACTAAGAATGTGCACCTAGGATCTCTTGCTTTCATTTCTCAGTTTTCATACACTGATAGACTAGTAGTGCCAAAACTGCATTTGAATCTTGGTACATGATTTTCTGTTTGTGTCTATTACCTACAACATTTCTCTCTAAAAATAATAGTCTAGGGCTCTAATTTGTTTGTATTATTATCATTTGTTTCTCTTTTCATATTCATTTTTTAATCAGCAAGCTACTTGACAAAGTAATTTTATTCCTAGAAAGTTGTTATTAACTGGGCTTGGAAATAGCTCAGTGGTCTAAGCGCTTGCCTGGCAAGCACAAGGATCTGGTACTCCGTGCTGGGCCAGATCTGTGCTGTGCCGGCCACCGAAACTGGGCGTGGTGGTGCACGCCTGTAATCCCAGCACTGGGGAGGCTGAGCCAGGAGGATCATTACAAATCTGAGCTGCGTAATGAGACCTGAACCAGATAAATAAATAGATAAATAAATAAATAAATAAATGATTTTTTAAAGTTGATATTAAATCTGATTCTTAGTCATATTTTCTTACTGACATAAATTATCAAATTAGAGATGCTCTTTTTGGTTCAGTTCTAAGACTGATAATGTTGCTAGAAAATTCAAAGAAACATTAAAATCACATGTTCTTGGATTTCTGAGTGAATAATATTAATAGTAAATTACTAAACATGGAAGCTATATGCATAACCCTGAATCAGTCTGGAAGGAGATGATGACTTCTTAAGGCATGACTTTAGTCTTAGAGAAGTACAAGTCTCTGCTGTTCTTTGGGGCAACTTTTAACTGGTGATATTGGTAAACCAAAACACTTAGAAATGAATAGTCTAGGGGTTGGTGAGATGGTTCAGTGGTCTAAAGCACCTACTTAGAACAAGCTAAGCAAAAACGCAGCGACCTGGGTTCAATCCCCAGCACCACATGCCAGCCAGCCCCGCCCCCTGGTATGCTGAGCTGGCCACACACACACACTAAATAAATAAATACATTAAAAAAAAAAAAAGAAATGAATAGTCTACAGGAAATAGTACTGGGCAGTGAAGATACACTCAGTACTCCTGGCTGTTTTACTAAAACATTATTACTTAAGGCCCAGAATGACTGGGCCTTGGTTACTTCACTTACAAATTAAGAGGATTAGTACAGATTTGGCTTTCTAAACTTTGAGCTTTCTGAACTCAGAAAACATGTTACAGACCCTGGAGTGGTGGAGAAAGGTTGTAACGCTCCGCTGTGATCCGCTTTCCTTTTCATGGGCTTCTGTTTCAACAGTGAATTCTGGAGCTAAAATATAAAAGATGTCCCAAACCCATTGTTGGT
>NW_004524592.1:11348939-11357256 GCF_000260255.1 Octodon degus
GAACCGGGGATTGAACTCAGGCCCTTGTGCTTGCCAGGCAAGCGCTTATTCTACTGAGCTATTTCCCCAGCCCCTACATGACATATCTTGATTATTTTCTCTTCCATTCCTCTCCTCTCCTTCAACCCCTCTGCCCCTTCTTATTTACAAAAGCTTTGTGTTAAAAAAAAAAAGCTTTGTGTTCATTTTTTCTTTTTTCTCTTTTTATTCATTTCCCTTCCTTTTCCCCCTCCTCCCTCCCTAGTTCCCCTTCCATTTGAATATTTTCTTTCTATTTCAAAGTATCTATTATACATTTTGGTCCTTATTTACACTTTTCCTTTCCCACACCAGTGAAACAACTCGATATTTAAGCATGTGTGTCCCATTTATTTCACTTAAGAGTATGTTCTTGTGTCAGTCAGTGGTTACTAAAGAAACAGATATAACACAAGATATACAAATATACAAAAATCTACAAGATTGGCTTTCAATGGCCACCCACAGAGTCAGATGAAGAAGAGTGCAAAGCATCTCTCTCACACTGAAGGAGACTGAAGGATTCAGTCAGAGTGTAGCAGGAACAAGCCCCGCCCACAGCCAGTATACTTCAGTTGTTAGTTGCCCAGGCAGTAATAGTTCCTGTTCCAGATCTGTTGCTCCTGGCTCTTACAAATAACTGGTTTCTGCGATGCATAGCTGGTCGCCATGATGCACATTATATAAGCTAATCCCCAGTTAACAAGCCATTCTGCCTCTGTATTTCCTGCTTGCTTATCCCATGTCAGCCCTAGACCACCAGAGATCAGGACCTGATATTCTCAGAAGGATCCCAGTCAGTGCCTGTCAATGTCCATAAGTCTGCCTCCAAATCCTAGGGGTCATCTCAGTGTCTCTGCATGCTGTTGCACAAGGTTTGGCGCTCACTGCAGGGTTCCATGCGAGTCTGTATCTGGGGGCTGATGGGTCTGTACCAGAAGCTAAAGAGTCTATGCTGGAAGCCAGGAGATGACATGCAATGTGAGGGTGAAGAGTGGAGCTCCTATGAAGAAACAGAAGCAGATCTGTCCTTCCTCATTGCCACGGCACCCAGGCCACAAGCTGCCCTAGGGTGGGCCTTCCTCACCTGAGGGTGTGGAATTTCTGGGCCGGTTTAGTTGAATTTCGCTTACCCAAGTTGACATAATCAACCATCATAGGTCTCAAGGTACATCCTTACTTCTTTATGGCAGAGTAGTACTCCATTGTATCAAACCCCACATCTTTACCCATTCATCAGTTGATGGGCATTTGGGTGATTTTCAAGATTTATGTATTACATAGGGGCCGGGGAGATGGCTCAGCAGAGTAAGTGCTTCCCTGGCAAGCGCAAGGGTCTGAGTTCAATCCCTGGTTCCACAAAAAAAAAAAAAAAAAAAAAAAAAATTATGTATTACAAATTGCGCTGCTATAAACATGGGAGTACATGTATTGCTGTGGTGCTTTTTAATTCTTTTCAGAAGATACCAAGAAGGGGAATAGCTACTTCCAATGGGACCTCCACTCCTAGCTTTTTGAAGGATCTCCACACTGATTGCATAGTTGTTGAACCAGTGGAGGCTCTTACCAACAGTGGAGGAGGGTTCCTTTTTCCCCACAGCCCCAACAGCATTTGATATTGGTTGGTTTCTTGATAGTAGTCATTCTTTTTGGGGTGAGATGGAGTGTCAGTGTTTTTTTAAAATAGTATTTTAGAAACTTTATTGGCCTTTTAAATGTCTTTTTTATTTTATTTGTGTATTTGATATGTGGTGATCCTCCTGTTTTCAGCCTCCCCAGCACTGGGATTACAGGCATGTACCACCATTCCTGGACTCTGTTGCTAGCTCAGTGCCAGCCAGGGGTGGAGCCAGTATGGTATGCATGATTGGGGATCAATAAATGTCTTATTTTGAAAGGCTTAAACTTTTTGCTTGCCGCTTTGTTGATGTCAAGTAGCACCTCCAGGGCCTTGTGCAGGGGCTCTGGAAACTTTGCTCAGTGCAGTGGGCTCTTCACCCTTCAGGCTTCCACCTGCACGAGCCAATACTAGCGAGGTCACTGGACCATATTCCAGCATTCTAAGCAGAGCACTCTTGTCCATGTTTACTGACTTCCATGTGTCATCCTGCCTTTCCTTTCATGGTCTTTCCCAAGCAACTCCTTGGGTCCCCTAAGATGCAGAGAAATGGCCACATCAGAATACTCTAGTGATTGGTAGATGTCCCTACATGGGCCAGGCTTATCAGTAGCTACTGAAGTCTTAGTAGAATGTCTTCTGATGGTCCCAGAACATGAGCAGTGAGCAGATGCCATAAGGCCATAGGGCCAATTCCTTGTTCCCTGCCAGACTTCTCAGGTCATCAGGAGAGACATTTGCTCATTGCTTTATGACTTATTCTCTCCCAGAAGCTCACATATGCTATGCAAGGGCTCTGCCATTGGGTACATCTCCAGCCTGCTGCCTGACTTCTGAGGAACTATGAGTGTTGTCCCCACCTTCCATCTAGCTGCAGGTTATAAACCTGCTTTCCGTAGGGTAGCCTCTGCTCCTCAGCAGCAGAGCATCTATCATGGACATTGCAGTCATCAAGCTCCTCTGTGGGGTTGGGGAGATAGCTCAGTGGAATAAGTGCTTGCCTGGCAAACACAAGGACCTGAATTCAATCCCTGGTTCTGCAAAAAAAATCAAGCTCCTTTGTTTAGTATTTGCCTGTGGTACAAAGACATAGGGAGCTGACACCTTAGTTGTCTTTGTTTTGTAGTGTTGTGTATGTATGTAATAAATTGAATCTAACAGGGCCTGATATTTCTTTTTTAAAAAAAGAGAATTAAAAATAATACATAAGGGGCCAGGGAGATGGCTCAGTAGGATAAGCGCTTGACTGGCAAACGCAAGGATCTGAGTTCAATCCCTGGTTCCACCAAAAACAAAACAAAACAAAACAAAACAAAACAAAACAACCCATAAAACATTACAAATGATCTGGAATTTCAAAAAATAAGATGACAGGAATTCAACAATGGATGGAATATTGCACATTGTTGTCTTCAAAGTAGGAAAAAAAGAAGAAAAACATGTCTTTATATACACAAGATAGCTAGGATGATTATCCTGCTAATTTTTACTGGCTTTTTGAAGGGAGCAGATAATGCTTAAAATTTTTATTTTGACCAATTTACATGCTTCTGTCTGGTAATCTTAGCTATTTCTTTACTGGCTGAATCTGTCAGCCTTGCTTGACACATAGCAATTATCCACGGACATTTATATCTGTCCTTGCCATTCTTCCAGTATTTTTCTAAATATGCTGTAGAAAAATTAAAAAAGCACAGCTATGCTATGGAATAAACTAGACTGGAGAGTACTTTTTCAGGTTGTGTTTTAAAGGCATCTTTTCTGCTGTAGCCACTTCCATTGATTGGGATAATATTTTCCTCAGAATTTCTATGTAGTATGTTTTTGGGAGCCAACTTGTAATCCACTTACTGGTTGAAATCAGGAGAACTGGATTAGTTTTAGTGCCACTAGGGATGTTTGTGGAAAAAATGCTTTAAAGTTCATCAATTAGCGGAGGCCTGTCTCTGCTCTGTTTATTGCCCAGGCTCGTCAGACCCCTAACTCCTCCTTTTATGGACACTTCAAGCTGTAGCCAAGTGAGTAGAAGTAAGACCTTCCCTACTCCAGTCACCTCTGATGGTTCGCAGGTGGAGCTGACATATTTAGGGGGAGGTCGCTTTTTTCCCCAGTGGTTGTGAAGAAACATATCTTCTATTTATTTTTAAAACTTTGTTTCTCTTTGTACATCATGCCTATATTCATCACGGGAATTGGTGCCTGTACATTTTTCATTCTCTCTGCATCCCTTTCCCTTCCTCTCCCTGCCCATCTGTCCATCTCTTGCTGAGGAAGCATGTGTTTTAGGCGATCTAAGGGTGTGAGTTATTTCAGCAATCCTGATACTGCCCCTACTGTTATTTTTAAAATACCCAGTGTGCAATATTCTTGAATAAATTTATTTGTATTTAAAATGTAGATGTAAGAGTTGGAAAGGTAATTTATTTTCTAACTACACTCTCTTGGGCAACCTATCCCATAGGACATATCTACTAATAAAGTTTTTTGTGGGTTTTTTTTGGCAGAACTGGGTATTGAACTCAGGCCCTTGCACTTGCCAGGGAAGCACTTATTCTACTGAGCCATCTCCCTGGCCCTAATAAAGTTTTACACTTAATTTAAATATAATATTCATTTGAATTACATACTTTTTTATTTTTTGTATTTTAGGGAAGGGTCTAGAGGGTGTTCAGGGCCTCACTACTAGATTGGACTTGTAGTGATCTGCCTGTTTACAGCCTCCCAAGAGCTGGGATTACAGGCATGTGCCACCACACCCAGTCTCGATTGCTGTCTCAGCATGCCCCAGGGGTGGGGCTGGCACAGCAGGCACCAGGATTGAACCCACAACCCCCGCACCTGCTTACAAGTTCTCCAGTCTAAAGCCGTGGTGATGGTGGTGGTGGTGGTGGTGATCTCCTCCTTCTTCTTGACACAGGGTCTCACTATGCAGTTCAGGCTGGCCTTGAGCTCACTTTGTAGGCCAAGCTGATCTCAAACTCATACCAATCATCCTGCCTCAGTCTCCCAAGTGCTGGGATTATAGGCATGTGCCACCACATGGGGCACCTAGGTGTTATTCGTGTATCCTCTTTCATACCCTCCATCTAGTTCATCAACTTGAGTCTCATAACAGAGGCTCCAACATCATTTTTGACAGCTGCATACTAATCCAGTCATTGGATATAATGCAATTTATGTAATAAACCCTCTTTCTGGATGATTATAATGCTCCTCAGGAAGTCTCCAGGAATGGCTACCTGTTCTTGTTTCAGAAGTAATTTTTGCTTTAAAGGAGTTTGCAGAATATAACTCATGGTTCTATAGTGTCCATAAGCGAATTCTGTAGATTTCTGACTGATTTCCTCATGCTGGTTTTCTATGGCAAAATGCAATGGCTTCCAGCCTCTTCTTGTCTTTAAGCTAAGGCAGGAAAACTGAGTCTCCAAACTTTATCTTCTGTGTATAGCCTGAGCACTAGCAGTGAGGGAGGAAGAAGGCAAATAGAGGATAAGCATTTAAAGCTTACTTCCCATTTAAGAATTTTTTCACCTACTTTTTGAAACTTTATATTTGATTTTGTAAAGATGTTTGTTTGTGTGTTCTGTGTATTATTTATTTATTGATTGATTGATTTTTCTATAATTTTATTGAGAAACAAATAGCAATGAGAGTCAAACCAAATTGGTAGGACAGTTTCAATAATGAACACATTGCATACATTCTTCCTAGTGGTTAATTGTTGTACAAGATACAGACTTGATATCATATTTACAAACACCATTGGAACAAATCCCTGTATTCATTAAGAGAATGTAACTATATACCTATTCTAAACACTTTGAATGCACAGATACCAAATGGATATTAATCTGTATCCCCTTTTTTTGTTAAGTTCCATGTGTATTTTTTATATGTATGTCATTATGTGAACAGCTGTTCCTCTTCTTTTTTATCATTTGTTCATAATGCAATTTGGGAGATAGACTTAAAAGCATGCTTTCTCAAAACAAAAATAAGGGCCAGCGAGATAGCTCAGTGGACTAAGCACCTTCTTAGGCAAGTGCAGGGACCACATGCCATGCTGGCCCTGCCCTGGGTGTGTTAAGCCATTAGAGTCCAGGCATGGTGGTGCACACCTGTAATCCCTGCTCTGGGGAGGCTGAAAACAGGAGGATCGCTATGAATCCGAGCTGCATATGGAGACCCTGTACCAAATACATCTTTTAAAAAAAATGCTTTCTCCTAAGTTACCAGCTGGTCTAAATGATATCAAAATTGGTTTATACACAGTTTATTCAAAAGTTTAAGCTAATTAGGCAAAAATTTCTTAGACTGGGGAGAAATTATTAGAAAGGAGTCCAATTGATGACTAAGATGTGCGGCCAATCTTTTTGTTCATTAATGAGGAGCTCCCAATAATCTCAATAGTCTCTTAGGAGACACCCTCAATAAATTGGTCATTGGTTAAAAGAAAGTTTTCCAGAAAAAAAATTATAGGAAGGTCTTCTTTTTAAAAATGGTTTTGGTATAGAATGAAATTAAGAAATAAAAATAAATTAATTAAGAAACAAAGGTTTTTACATGTGTGTAGTAATTTATTATTGTTAATCTCATGGTGTATTAAATGTACTCATGATTCCAAGAGTATAGGTCTTCCAAAATGGTATACAGAGATTGCTTATTGTGATAAGACTTTCAGGATCAAACCTCTGTCTTTAACGAAAAACTTGTAATATATATCCCATTAACGACTAATTAGATAAAAATTTCTTATGTATTAGGTAGACATGATGTGGGTCTTGCTTTAACTTGGTCTTAACCATCCAGCAGAAGAGTGTAACCACGAGATGTGAAAAGTAATGCAATCTTTTTTTAAAATATTTATTTATTTATTTATTTATTTTGTGTGTGTGGCCAGCTCAGCCAACCAGGGGGCAGGGCTGGCTGGCATGTGGTGCTGGGGGATTGAACCGCAGTCCCCGTGCTTTGCTCAGCTTAGATTGTTCTTAAGTAGGTGCTTTAGACCACTGAGCCATCTCACCAGCCCCAAGTAATGCAATGTTAATATGCTAAGCTATAAAAGGCTCAAGTTACTAACAACTTCTGACAGTTACCAGCTGTACTGATAACTTACTATTATTATGAACTATTTGACTATATAGGGTTTCATTGCTGAATTCAAGCACCTAAAATCCTTGGACTGGCATCAAGTATGAAAATGTCCTCTAAAGAGTTCGCCAAGTGCAGCTTTTCTAACTACAATGGAACACCCACTTCTGACACAACAAAACAAAAAAGGGGCATACGTTGGGAGCCATGGAAACTACAAAACTGGTCAAATGTACATAAACAGGACTAGGCCTCAATGCCTAATGTAGACAAGGTACCTCAATCCTGAGATAAATATCCTGACAGGTTAATGTCAACTATTAGTCACTAGACAACCCTGTGTTACATGTTACTAACTTTGCAAAGGTATAAACAAATGTTCATATTGTTGCTCAGAGAGTTATCTCACCAACCAGGCAGATAAATCACCACGTAAATCACCTTTGTCTACTTGTCTATTTTTTCCTCATTCCTGCTGCCATTTCTCCCTGGGTAGAATGGATCACACTAAGACCAATGGATCCTTATAATTAAGGATTCCATAAGCTTCTGAGTGACTTACAACTATGTTGTTCTGTAGGTAGCCACCGACCTCAGGCAATGACAGTTTCTTAGAACTGTGATCCTCTGTAAGGGTAAAGAACATGCCATATTTCAAATACTAGTAGGAAAAAACAATATGCAAAGACATTTTGAAATACCTAGTAAATAAATTTTTGTATTGATTTCATGTTGAAATGTTAACAGTCTGGGGCTGGGGTTACAGCTCAACACCGTAAGTGCCTGCCTGGCAAGTATAAGGTCTTGAGTTCGATCCTTGGTACAAAAAAAAGAAGAAAGAAAGAAAGAAAGAAAGAAAGAAAGAAAGAAAGGAAGAAAGAAAGAAAGGAACTATTGTCTTAAATAACAATATATTAGAGCGCAGGACCGGTGTATGAGTGAGACGGCCTGGGCCAACCCCTCCACCCCTCCGGATCCTCATTCAACCCAGAGCCCAGGCACGGCATGGAACCCTTCAGCAGAACTCCCTGCAAAGAGGCTAAAGGCAAGACCCACCCAGCTGATTCAGGAGCAGAACATCTTGCCAGAGTGGCACAGAGAGTTCACCTCCAAGGGCTGCAGCAGGAAGAAGTGGACCACAGCAGCCAGACTCAAGCCACACCCACCTGGAGGAATCTGAACTTCATAGATCCGGACCTGGTGCTAAGGTAATAACTCTATGAAAGATATACACCAAAGATCAGAAGACAGGTATACAAAATGACAAAGAGGAGCAACAAAATGTAGTCGCAGGCCCCAAGTCCACCTAGAACAAATGCAGAAGACACTAGCACTGAGGAAACTGGAAATCACACACCAGATATCTCTGAAATAATAGCGTTGGAAGTAAAGAAATGACTGCCAAAAGGTATAGAAGAAATCAGATCAGAAATAATTTTGGAACTAAAAATTGTAGTGGTAACTATAATCAAAGAAGTACTAAGTGCTTCTAAAGAATACACTGATAAAAAAAAAGAGGAGAATATAAAAATGATGGAACCCCTTAATAAACAATTTAGGAAAGAAATAGAATCTATGGAACAGGTTCAA
>NW_004524592.1:11386632-11387159 GCF_000260255.1 Octodon degus
GGTGGGAGGGGTGGGGAGGTACGGCAGAGTGGTGGCGGGCGGCCCGAGGGGGTGGGAGAGGGTCCGGCCCACGCTGCGCCTGGGCTGGGACTGGTCCCGCCGGCGCAGGGTAGCAGGAAGCTCTCCACACATTCACCGGACCTGGGCTAGGACTGGGTCTCTCCTTTATGGTTTTGAACATGCCATTTGTTTTTAACTTGTGAACCTTGTGGATTTGGGTTTAGGCAAGTGGTTTAATGTAATTAGCAATGATTATATCTTAATAAAATCCTGTGATTTGCAAAAAGGAAGAAAAAAAAAAAGAAAATCAGTTGTCAAAAAGAAAAAGAAAATCAGTTGTCTAAAGATGCTTGTTTATTTCTCTGTTCCATTAGTCTAAATGTCTGTTGTTATACCAATACTATTCAGGCTACTTGAGCTGGACTTACATCTTGGGACCATTTGGTCATTTTTCTTCTTCTTCTTCTTCTTCTTCTTCTTCTTCTTCTTCTTCTTCTTCTTCTTCTTCTTCTTCTTCTTCTTCTTCT
>NW_004524592.1:11388966-11392638 GCF_000260255.1 Octodon degus
GACTCAGCCAAGGTCTGAGTCAAAGAAATACTCTGTGAATCTTCTGCAGGCTTCATTGCTATTGGGATTCCTAAGGGGATACATAATTACAGTAAAGGTTTGGTGAGCACAGGGCTTTCCCAGCAGGCTCGCATCCAAAGTAGCAGACCCTGCAGCACCTTTAGTCTTGATGGCTCCATATCATGCATCCAAGTGAGTGGCTTTCCCTTGGAATGGAACACATGTTTTTCCATAAAAACATCTCCTACGATACAATCCAAGAGTAGCCGCATCCCTCAGTAGCTGGATAGTTTATAGGGAAACAAAAAAAGTAATAGGAAGATTATATTGAGAAATATCTCTCCATTTTCCTCTCTTAACACTTTTCCTCATTACTTTCTCACTGCTCCTAATATAAACACAAGTCACAGTTACTTGCGTGCACACACACACAAACAGATAGACAGACACATAGGCACACACGACATGGAAGTATGCATGTTTGTCATTTCACCTTGTACCTTGGTACACAGGTCAAAGAAATATGCTAAGACTTACAGGCTCCTGGGATCTTCCTGGAGAACAGGGAAGCGGTGAAAACACCCCTTACTTGACTCCTGTAGATATTCACTGGTGGTGCCCTGCAGGGCAGAGCTTGCCTTCTGAGTCTTTTAAAATATGCCTGGAGGATGATTCAATTATTAATAGAAAGCACTTGTGGCTGGTAGGAAGATTTGGGGGAAGCATTCAGTTTCTTATTTCAGGTTTATTTAGGTTGCGTTGGTATTTTCTTTCATTGGCATTGAAATTTCATTTTATTACTTGAAGCTACCCATTAGAATTGTTTTATTTTGCTCTTTGAGATAATGTCACCGTGTAGTTTAGGCTGACTTCAAACTCACTATGCAGCCCAGGCTGGTCTCGAGCTCCCTGACATCCTCCTGCTGCAACCTTCCAAGTGGTGGGATTACAGCACCATGCTGAGCCATCACCCATTGGAGTAGTTGTGGGCCCATGGATTTTGGCTGTTTTCTATTCTCTAATTGCTGTTGGAAATATATATTTTAAGTCTCACCAACTGCTCCTGCCTGCCATTCTTATGATGTCAGTGCATCTGTGTGTTTTGTTTTACCCGGTACTTCTACTAGAATGTCTTATCCCTGGGTTGTTGACCTTGTTCCTTTTTCGTGTCCTTCTGATAAAGGGTCTTGCTGTGTAGTCTAGGTTGGCCTTAAACTCAATATGTAGCCCACGGTGAACTTGTAATTGTGATCTTTCTGCCTCAGCCTCCTGAGTTCTTGGAGTAGTGTATACCAACCCATCTGGTTCCCAGTCTCCTGAGCATTTGGGATTACAGTTATGTCTTCAAATCCAAGGAGGATGTGTTTGCTCCAGTAGCACGTATACTAAAATTGAAACCAAATCCAAGAAGGTATTTTTGATGTCTTTCGTTAGCTCCAGGAAGATACTTATTTCCTGTTATGAGTTGGATTATGCCTCCAACTTTGTCAAATTGATATGTTGTTGAAGTTCCAAGTCTCAGAACTTCAGACTGTGATCTTATTTGGAAATCAAATCATATTATAGATAAGATTAGGTTGGATAGGTCAAACTGGAGTAGGGAAGCTCCTAGGCTGACATGACCAGTATTATAGAAAGGGGAAGTTTGGACATAGGCAAGGCACACACAAAGGGAAATGTTAAAGAAAAAAACTATTCAATATTGCTCTCTTAAGTACGGTAGAGAAGACTTCCAGGGATGACCATTACAATAGGTCTGGGGATCAATGGCAGTGGGGTCTTGCAGTAGGGGAGAAAGACTGAGCTCACCTCAGGAGACCTCATATAACCAGCAGCACAGGACATTAGGTTAGTGGATGGAAAATTACCAAGAGGAAACTAGGACTGGGAAGGGGAATTTGAGCTAACATGCCTGACAGGCTTCTTGGTGAAGACAGTGGGGGTGGGGATGGTGGAGGGCCAGAAACCCATCCAGACACTGAGGGTGATTAGATATTGAGGACCTCAGGGTTTTGCTAGACCAACTCATTAGGATACTTTTGAAAACTGGGTTTTACAAGGACAGGCCTATGAGAGTTGTCGGGATCCAATTCAAGTTTGGCCAAGCAGAAAATCTTTGTCAGAGGGTGATAGGTGAACATGAAGCAGAGATTATGGTTATGTGTTTACCAGTGAGGATCTTGGGACTGAATTCTTCAGTCTAGGGTATGCAGATGCCCTCTGCACTCTCCCCCATCTGACTCTGTGGCTGACTGTCCTAAGCCAATCTTGTAATTCCTTATACATTGTATATCTTGTGTTAATATCTGTTCCTTATATTATATCTGTTCCTCTAAGTAAAACCCTGACCAATACAGAAGGAAAGGTTAATTTAGCTCACAGTTAGTGGAGGTATTAGTCCATACTCAGCTGGCTCCAAGGCAAAGTAACAAATGGCAGAGGTCAGCAGTTCATGGAGGCAGAAAATAGCAAAAGCAAAGGGAGAAGCAGCAGCTGTGACCTCTAGCAAGCCTCTCTCCCCTCCTTAAATTATAAGCAGGCTACCCTGGAGTAGTAGTGTAGAACTCATACAATGTCCACGTCATCCTCTTGCACAAGATGAGGATGTTTACAAAGTAAGAATCCTGGCTGTCTGCTGAGTCAGTTAATTAAACTTTTTTTTTTTTCTTGCTACTTCATGCTGCCTTAAGGGAAGGTCTGGTGCAGCGTCTGGAGCTGGGAATCGAAGCCAGTCTTATGTGCCTGATTGCATTAGCCCAAGTAGCGCTTTAAACAACTGAGTTATCTGGCAAAGCCCCCTAATTAAACTTTTAAACTTCTCAAGTTGACACAATGTATCAACCAGTACAACAGTCAACTACAGAGTGAACCCTGCTGACACGTTGATATTTGACTTCTGGTGTCCAGAACTGTGAAATTTGTTTCTGTCCTGTAACTCTGTGTCCAGTGCCTGTGGTAACCTGTGGTGATATATGAACTACAAGTGGTTTGGTCAGCTTTAATCCTCTGGCATTGTTAGTTGCAGCCCTCAAGACCTTTCTCTTATGGTGGCTTAGCTTACTGCCTGTGGCTTTCTTCAATATTCTTGGCTTCTGCAACTTCCTGGGGCCTCCATTATACTTTCACAGTTTTACTCACTGCCCATTTGGAGACACATTGCCATCCAGGCCTTCTTCTGAAATGTGGGTAGAAGCCTTTCTACCTTTATAACTCTTGCATTCTGTGTGCTAATAAATCATATTGTGTGGATGATGCCCAGGTCTGCTGACCATTTGTGTAATAGTTGGACCCTCTTGGAACATGGCTGCAGAGACTTGGAGTGCCTGGCTTGCTGAGTGCTATAAAAGAAATTCTGGAGACCAGATTTCTTATGCAAGCTGGGTGTGGTGGTATATGCCTATAATCCCAGCATTTGGAAGGCTGAGGCAGGAGGATTGCTGAGAATTAGAGGCTAGTTCCTGTGTAGTGATTTTAAGGCCAGCTTAAATTGCATAGTGAAACCCTGTCTCAAAATACCAAAACAAAACCAACCAACCAAAAATCGACAAAAACCAAATTTCTTAGGCAACACCTCTTAGCAGGGTGCCCTAGGGCTCTTTTTACTGAGTGTTTTTTTTTTAGAAGTTTATAGGTCGGGGAGATGGCTCAATAAAATAATTGCTTCCCTGGCAA
>NW_004524592.1:11399087-11407271 GCF_000260255.1 Octodon degus
TTCTTCTTCTTCTTCTTCTTCTTCTTCTTCTTCTTCTTCTTCTTCTTCTTCTTCTTCTTCTTCTTCTTCTTCTTTTGGTACAGGGTCTCACTATGAAGCTCAGTCTCATAGTGATCCTCCTGTCTCAGCCTCCCTAGCACTGAGATTACAGGCATGCACCACCACACGTGGTTTCTTTGGCCAGCTTGCTGTGAGGCTGCCACAGAATGTGGTAGCAGGGATTGAACTCAGATCTTTGTACTTGCCAGGCAGGTACTTAGACCACCAAGCTATCTCCCTGGCCCATTAATCTCCTTAATGCTTTAATTTCCCCATCTATTTACATTAAAGATACCAACAATATGACTCCATAGGGTTGCTCTATGGCTTAAATGAAATAAATCATAAAGCAATTAGAAAGGCTCAACATGTTGTAACTACCCAATAAATGTTAGCTGCTGTTTTCCACTACATGTGTTTTTTAATGGGCATTCCCCACATGTTTCTCTTTAGTCAGCCTGCTTAATTTCAAGCTCTTCCTTTTGCACCTCTCTGTGTGCATATTCATGTGACCCATGTGCTCAGATGACCTTGAACAGATAACATAGTATATCTGAAGAAGGGGTCCTTAGAATATGGTTGCCCAGGGCCAGTAGGATAGCTCAGTGGACTAAGCACCTGCTTAGGCAAGTGCAGGGACTGAGATTGATCCCAGGTACCACATGCCATGCCAGCTCCACCCCCAGGACCACTGAGCCAGACACTGGGTCTGGGCGTGGTAGGGCACGCCTGTGATACCAGCACTGGAGAGGCTGAAAACAAGAAGATCACTAGGAGCCCGAGCTAGGTAGTGAGACCCTGCACCAAATACATTAATAATAATAATAATAATAATGACAATAACAATAAATAGAGTTGCTCCATTGACAGCCTCTGCATCACTCCAACCTGGGAAATGTTAGAAAAGTAAACATTGTATTAGGCTCTGCCCAAACTTATTGGCTGAGGAATCCACAATTGTCCTGCTACCTTCAGTCTCTATGGTCCTTGCCTTGAGCTGTATCCTCAGCCCTTTTTCTTATTTTATTTTAAGCCAAGTTGTGATCCTTGGGCTGGGGAGATGGCTCAGTGGAATAAGTGCTTCCCTGGCAAGTGCAAGGTCCTGAGTTCAGTCCCCAGTTCTGGAAAAATCAAAGTTGTGATTCTCCTCACTCAGCCCTTCAGAGTGTTGGGATTATAAGTTGTGAGATAACACCGCTGATCTGTATTTGTATGTATTGTAACAAGTCTTCTGGTGATATCAGTGCATCCTGGGGTGTGAGA
This sequence comes from Octodon degus, assembly GCF_000260255.1. Taxonomy (NCBI): domain Eukaryota; kingdom Metazoa; phylum Chordata; class Mammalia; order Rodentia; family Octodontidae; genus Octodon; species Octodon degus. The sequence goes on from NW_004524592.1 coordinate 11,400,390, forward strand.
ACTACCGATATGGGGTGATATTCCTATTTCATTCATCAGCTTCCCCAGATGCACTTTCTTCTCTTTTTGCATCCCATTTGTCCAGGCCTGTCAGGTGATACCTTTTTCACAAACTAAAAGGGGACAATGCTATCCATGCTTTGATCCTAACCGGGGTCTCCAAGTTAATGGTGTCTCATGGAATCTAAAAGGAGGATCTTTCTTTGGCTGAGATTGCAAGATGAGCACCTGTTTCTGACTCTGGATATGGGCCCTTCTCCTCTCCAGGCTTCAGTCTTTCCAGTGTCAGGTGGGCTTTGCTAGTGCTTTCTGACTGGAGGGAGGAATGCAAATTCATCAGTCATGAAAAGATGATGTGGTACAAGCTCTACTCATTTAGTGGAGAGCGCTGGCCACCAATTTACATCATTTGTATCCCATTTGTGCAGAACCCAGGGTAAGGGGAAAACTGGCTCATCTCTCCCTGGTACCTCATCTTCCTGCCCTGTTTCCTGGTTCTTAGCATTCTCCTCCTCCTGGGTGTAAGGGCCATTGGGTCCCTAATGTGACTTCTCAGTCTATGATGTTTACCTGACAATTTTTTTTTAACTATTGTGTCCTGCTCTATTTTTACTTTAAACATCCTTCCCCCCTGCCTCCCCCTGGTACTGGGGATTGAACTCAGGACCCTGTGCTTGCCAGGCAAGCGCTTATTCTACTGAGCTCTCTTGCTGGCCCCAAACATCTTGAGATCTTTTTCAAATCTGTGTTTTGGTCTCATCAAGAGGTATACCAGGGATGTGATGTGGCTGCAGGAGCCCGAGGCCCTCAGCAGGAGTTTGAGTTTTGTCTCGTTCCCTCCATCCCTCCCTACCTCACTGAGAAGCCCCATCCTTTCCCTTCTCTTAACGCCATGTCTTCCTTCCCAGGTTGGGATGTGTCATCCCTTGCCCTCCCTCACCTGCTATCTCTTGAGCCTCAGGCATCTTTTACACACACACACACACACACACACACACACACACACACACCCTCTGTCTCACACACATGCAGGTGAGGGCTGAGCAGGCTTACAATGTTTCTGTAATAAATGCACTATTATCTGAAAGCAGCCACTCAGCAGCTTCTTACCCTGCAAGACTTCAACATTAGGAAGAAATTATTATTGTATAACTCTCCTGGGAGCATTTGAATGTTAATAGGGAACTCTCAACCACTAATGGGTTGCCAGTATAGTTCAGTAGTAGAGTGCTTGCTTAGCATCTAGAGTATATGAGGTCCTGGGTTTGACACAAACAAACAAACAGGCCTCCAAGTCCCCAAAACCCATGGTTCCACTGTATCTGTGGCTTGCTTTATTTATTTATTTTTGCAGAACCAGGTATTTGAACTCAGACCCTTGTGCTTACCAGGCGAGCACTTATTCTACTGAGTCATCTCCCCGGCCCCTATATCTGTGGTTTCAGTTCCCAAAGTTTCAGTACCTTCAGTCAACGGTGCTTCAAAGTATTAAATGGGAAATAAATCAGTAATTCTTAAGTTTGAAATTGGGTAGCATGATGCAATCTCTCACCCTCTCTCTGTGTCTTGCTTGGCATGTGAGTCATCCCTTTGGCTTTTGTACCCATGTGGTGTGCGCTACCTTTCCAGCAGACAATAGTCTGCTCAGTTATTAGAGAAACTGTCTTGGTATCACAGTGCTTATGATCAAGTGACCCTTATTTTACTCAATAATGACATCCAAGTGTAAGAGTAGTGATGCTGGCAATTTGGATGTCAAAGAGCAGGGTGGATACAACAGAAGACATTTGGACAGAGATAGAGATATAGTATATATGTTCATGTATATAATTTCTGTTAGATAGGATCTTATGTAGTCAAGAATGGCCTCGGGGCCAGGGAGATGGCTCAGTGGAATAAGCGCGTCCCTGGCAAGGGCAAGAGCCTGAGTTCAATCCCCAGTTCTGAAAAAAAAAAAAAAAAAAAAAAGAATAGCCTCAAATTCACAATCCTGCTTCAGGCTCCAAGGTGCCGAGATTATTTGTTCTGTTTTTTTATTTTATTTTTGCAGAACTGGGGATTGAACTCAGACCCTTGCACTTGCTAGGGAAGCACTTATGCTACTGAGCCATCTCCCCAGCCCCTGTTCTATTTTTTTAAAATTTGTTCTATTATTAACCATGTCAACATTTTACTGTACCTAACTTATAAATTAAACTTTATCATATATATGATATTTTTTCATATGTGTATATGAAAAGAATGGCATATATTGGATTCAGTATTATTCTGTTTGGACATCTGCAGAGACCTTGTGATGCATTCCCCAAGGATGGAAAGGAAACAAGAGACTGCTGTAGTCACTGATGCTGGAATACAGTGACTCAAGCCAGAGGGCAGAGATGTGTTCTAGGCCCAGGCTGACCAGCCTGCTGCCCTTCCACCCCGAGTCCCTTCCAGCCTGAGCTCTGCCCTCTTCCTTAGTTACTTTATAAGTTTGCTGTCTCTCGGGGGCCCTAGCAAGCCTCTTTTTTATGTTTTCATTTTTTGAGATGTGATGCCACTATATAGCCAGACTGGCCTTGAATTCTCAGCGGTCCTCCTGCTTCAGCCTCCTAAGTGCTGGGATTACAGGTGTGCGTGCACCTCCACACAAGGCTTTTTTTTTTTTTTTTTAATAACATCTTCATTGAAATATACCTCACATGCCATAAATTTGTCTGTTTTAAATCACTTTCAACATCTTCAAAGAAACATTATACCTGTTAGCAATCACTTCCTCCTTTTTCCTTTTCCTCAGCCCTGGAAACCACTAATACACTTCCTGTATGGATTTCCTTAGTCTGGATATCTCATATAAATGGAATTATGCAACATGCAAGTGGCCCTTTATGCCTGGGTTCCTGCCGTGTATGATGTTCTCAAAATTTATTCATGCAGTAGCATATGTCGGTGCTTCACTTCTTTTTATAATTATAAACAGACCAGGTTTTTGTCTGCCCTGCTCATCCACTGATGGATATTTGGTTGTATGTTTGACTTTATGTATCCACTACTGACCCAGTCACTGGAGTAAAATTTAATCCGCAGGATGAGAAAGAAACCACTTTTGGGCTCCATTCACCCTTCACGATGATGTCTCCTTGTCATAGCTCCTTGCACATAGCAAGATCAGGTTCCGGCGTAGCGACTGTTTTTCACGAGGATGCTCCCCTTGTGCACTAACCACAGCTTTTACTTTCTGTATCCTGGTGCTTTGCTCTGCGGCCTCTATTGGCCTTGCAGGGTCTGCTTCTCCCAGGGGTCCAGTTCTTAGGAGGGGGAACAGCCTGCATCTCAGCGTGCTCATCAAACCCAGCCCAGCAGCCCACAGCCCACGCGCTCAGCGACTTCCACGTTGGCCTCTTACTGTCTGAGTCACCTCTTACCACCTCTTATCACCCCAAGAAGTGGTACCAGATGCGCAGGGACGGGCCCTGTGCCTCAGAGCCCACTAAAATTATTCCAGCGAGCCAATCCCAGGCCTGTTTACTTCACCTGTGGCCCCTTCCTTGCTCAGGAACCACATGGAAAGCTCTTCCCTTTTCCCCACCATCCACTGCTTCCTAACCCGTGTATGGACGATGTTCTCAAAATTTATTCATGCGGTAGCATATGTTGGTACTGCACTTCTTTTTATAATTAAAGGGCCACGTGGCTCCCCACATGGCCCTTTATGGTGTGGCTTCTGCCCCATCTTAGGAGCCACGCATAGCACACCCCTTAATCTGTTGGCCTTATCATACCCAAACAATAACAGAACCTGCAGGACTCCCTGCTGGCTACACTGCCAGAACCTTGATTTCCAGTGTGGTATCTCGTATGTAATAGCCCTTCAGTCCAACAGGTGTCGGGCCAATGTCTTGAGCTTGCCTTGCAGAATCTTAAATTTCCTTCATACCTGGAAATTAACACATCCCTCACTTGAGAAATTGATTTTCCTACTAGCTTTGTGGTTTTTTTTTTTTTTTTTTTTTGGTAGAACCGGAGATTGAACTCAAGATCTTGCACTTGCCAGGCAAGCACTTAATCTACTGAGTTATCTCCCCAGCTCCTCTCACTAGCTTTGTATATGGATCTTGTTATTATTACTTATTTTTGGCTTTTTGCGACAGGGTCTTGCTATGTAGTCCAGGCTGGCTTCATACTCACCATCCTCCTGCTCAGCTCCCAAGTGCTGGAATTATATATATCTGCCACCACAGCCGGCTGGACTTTATTTTTGAACATCTCCAATTCATAATGGGAAATAAAAGTTAAAAAAATAAGCATATATGAGTTCAATCCCCGGTTCTGAAAAAAAAAAAAAAAAGCATATTGTTCAAAGCATCTTTTATGAATTTCCATCTGTGCCTGCTCAGGAGAGGTGGCAGTAGGATGTGTTGGCTTTGCTGGGAGGGGGTGATTGTGCTTGCAAATGCACCTGTGTGTAAATGGTCCCCACTTCTGCCTAAACACAGTCCATCAAGTTCAGTATTGATAGATAGTAGGGCTTTGTTGTGGTAAAAGAAGAGAGGACAGCTAATCTCTTTATCTCATTTAAATAACTGTCACAAATCAGCATACAGTTTGTCAACATCAGCCCTGTTAACATTTTGGATCAGAGAATTCTCTACTGGAATTGAGGGGAAAGCTGGCCCATGTGTTTGCTGGGGGGATTAACAGCATCCCCATGACATGCACTCTCCAGCTCCCATTTAAAACAAACAAAAATGTTTCCAACACTGTGACATGTTCTGGAGGTGTGGGGGGAAGTGGTGGTGGTGGTGGTGAAATCCAGGTAACCACTGTTCGAGGGTCATAAGGGAACTTGAAACCCAGACCCCTGCTGAGTGCAGAGTCACCCTCTATGGGGTGGTGGCGGCGGCGGTGGCATTAGTGAATGATTGATGGCTGGGCATCTCCAGTTTGTTTACATTACTTTTCGTTCAGTTCCATGTCCCAGTGTTGTTGTTCCGAACCAAGTCCTGCTTTCCAAGGAGGACTCGTGTATCTCTCCTGCCACTGTGGCTGCTCAGCAGCTCCAGAGCCATAGGTGGAGGAAGGAATTATCTCTAGCGTAGATGGAACGCTTCAGGAACCAGGCTGGAAGCCCTGCCCTGTGGAGTAGAGTGCTGGCACCATGTTTTTCTCATCTTCTGGGGAGCTCATTAGAAGTGCAGCTCTCTATGTTCTAGGTATGTCCAGGCTAGATGAGCACCTAGAGAGGCCTGGTGCCTACTTAATGCACTAGTGAAAGATAGGCACAAACAGCCACACCTATATACACATGCTATGGCCCAAGTTAGAAAGATACCTGTAAGTCTTCATCAGTGTATGTGTCTACTATGGTTCACACATGGAATATCTTCACATTTGGAGATGGGGCTTTGGAAAGTCATCAAATGGAAGGGTTGCCACGGCTAACCTGCTGCTAGGAGGTGGGGCCTTGTTGGAAGAGGATCTCGGGCGTGTGGCTTAGAGCTGCACTGTTGTTCCCAGCTCTCCCTTCTCTCCCTGCGCCCTGGATGCCAGATTGGGCCGCTGTCCTCTGCGCTGAGCCTTCCACCACACCACCACTGCCCTGGAACCGGAAACGCCTAAAACCATGAGTCACCATCAACTCCTTTTCCACGTTGTGGATGTGGAAAAAGGAAGAAAGTTACCAAAACATTGAATCGAATATTTTTAAATTTGGAAGTTAGAAAAAAATTACTTCTTGATTTGGAATTGCTTTATATTTTGGATGATATGAGGAGGTGGAACACTCTGATCCTTCTGGCGTCCTACGGCTTCTACACAGGTTGCAAAGCTGAGTGAGTGAGGGCGGGGTTCTCCCTTTTCTGCCTTTTAAAGAACTTCCCAGATGAATCCGAAGGGTGGCAATATTTTGAGGACAAGTTCAGCACAAGTACTTGCAAATATGTTGGGGGTTTTTTGGGTTTTTTTTTTTTTTTTTTTTGCGTTGCCAGGATCAAACTTAGGACCTTGTGCACACCAGGCAGTGCTTACGCTGCTGAGCTCTCTCCCCAACCCAGTATGTTCTTTAAAAATATTTATTGAGGACTGGGGGCATAGCTCAGCAGTGTAAGTGTCTGCCTGGCAAGCGCAAGGATCTGGGTGCGATCTCTGGTACTGTATGCTGTGCCAGTTCCGGAACCGGGCACGCCATACAGTTCATAGAAACTGGGCATGGTGGCGCATGCCTGTAATCCCAGCACTGGGAAGACTGAGACAGGAGGTCCACTACTAGTATGAACTGCATAGTGAGACCCTGTATCCAATAAATAAGTAAAAAGATTTATTGAGAACCATTCCACTAAAAATATATTATGTTTCAATTTCAGAAAATTTGGAAAACATGAAAAAGGAGAAAAGAAGGCTAACTGATGCCCAGGATCTTGCTTCTCAAACTGCCACATTTTTTCATGTATCTCTTTCATGTGAGTCTATTTCTTTTCATTAAAATTTTTCTTTTTGTTATTTTAATAAAAATACACATACACATAGCTGAAAAAAAAAGTAAATGAGTACCAAAATGCTTATAAAAGAAAACACTGAGGTGTAAGGGCGATCTGGCTATGACATCTGTCACCCCATTGATTGCTAGGGTTGATTCAGCTGATCTGGCTGGCTAGGTGGGTGTCCCCTTCCTCCCTCAATGATCCATGTGTGTCCCTCCCAAAGCTGCGCAGCTCGGTCGAAGAGGACGACCACCCCCGATAGAGGAGAACCGTTCCTCGGTCAGGGGTATACGAGTAGCTGCGCTCCCCTTCTAGATCCTCCAAACAAGCTCTCAAGAAAACACTGGGGCCAGGGAGATGGCTCAGTAGAATAAGTGCTTCCCTGGCAAGTCCAAGAACCTGAGTTCAATCCCCGGTTCTG
>NW_004524592.1:11407371-11409518 GCF_000260255.1 Octodon degus
TTACTCCTTTACATCCTTCAGCCAGTGAATGGTGGGGTCTTGCTGATTCCTGATGGTTCCTCAAGGTATCTTTCCTATTATACTGATGCAAAATACTTGGCTTCTTGTTAATGCTCATATCTTCAATAACCATACTCTCTACCCTCTTAACTTTGCAGGCACTTCCTTTCTGCTTAACTGTAAACTTTTGAAATTGTTCAACTCTACCATTTGCTCCTCATTATTGCTATTGATCTCACTAAAAGCAGCAAGAAGTACTTACGCTGCAGCCCAAATGTTGAGCTACCTTGATATTTTATCCACCACATTTATTAGTCTGTTGTTCACAAAGTCACAGGACATGGGAAAAGGTAGATAAAGTTTCTGTCAGGGAGTAACATACATGGCTGTAGTCCAGTTGCTAATGGTGTCCTTTCCCCAAACTGTAACCACCTGGGCCTGTCTTGGACTTTCTGCATTCCTCGTAGCACTTTGGTCTTCTGAGCTTTGACTAGAATCTTCTAGCAAGCTCAAGTTATAGCATTCTAAGGTTTCTCTCTAGACATTTTCCTTATTCATTCATCTGTTGGTGGGTACCTACGCAGATACTGTGTAGAGTGCTGTCATAAACACGAAAATGCAGGCATTTCTTTTGTATGCTGACTTCATTTCCTAGACACATACCTAGGAGGAGGACAGCTGGATCATATGGCGATTCTATTTTTACCATTTGAAGGAACTTCCACACTGTTTTCCATAGTGACTGTACTAGTTTATATTCCCATGAGCAGTATATAAGGGTATTTCCCCTACATCATTAATAGCTTCCCCCTCAATAATCACCATTCTAACTGGAGTGTGGTGGTATCTCACTGTAGTTTTGCTTTGTATTTCTCTGATTGCTAAAGATAGTGAACATTTTTAGTATACTTATTGGGTATTAATATCTCTTGAGAAGTGTTTGTTAAGACCATTTGCCAATTTTTTGGATTACCTGTCTATTAAATTTTCTAAAACTTTCTTTATATATCCTGGATATTGATCTTCTGTCAGAGCTGGCAAATATTTTTTTCCCATTCTGTCAGTTCTCTTTATTCTGTTCATAGCTTCCTTTGCTGTGCAGAAACTTTGAAATTTGGCACAATCTCATGCTCAATTCTTATTTATTTCAGTGTTTTTGGAGCCCTCTCAAGGGACTCATTGACTACCATATCTTGAAGTGTTTTCCCCTATTGCTTTCCTCCACTAGCTTCAGAATCTTTGGTCCATTTTGAGTTGATACCTGTACAGAGCAAGAGTTGGGGGGGTCTAATTTCAATTTTTTTAAATTTTATTTATTTGTGGGGGGGGCAGCTCAGCCCACCAGAGGGCGGGGCTGACTGGCATGTGGTGCTGGGGGATTGAACCGCGGTCCCTGTGCTTTGCTAAGGTTGTTCTAAATAGGTGCTTTAGACCACTGAGCCATTTCACCAGCCCTGCACCTTCAATTTTTATTATTTGAATGTATATCCAGTTTTCCCATTGGAGAATTTGGCATCTATTGAAAATCAGTTGTCTACTAATCTTTCTTGATCCTGAAGTGGAGTAGGTGCCACTTTCGCTGCTAGGGACAAATGTGGCCCAACATGGGACTGGAAGATGACAAAAAGATGCTGACTGGATCCAGAGATCCTAAAGAGGAAGAAGAGGAAGAAAAGGAGGAGGAGTCAGTGGACCCTCTAACAACAGTGAGAAAACAACATGAGCTGCTGGAGGAATGTGTCAAGGCACGGCTGGAACTCTGTGGCGAACGCAGCTCTTCCTGGTCACAGACAGAAGAGGGTTGTGCAGAGGACCTCTGTGAGTTTTTTCATGTGAGGGACCACTGTGTGGCCCACAAACTCTTCAATAGCTTGAAATAAGTGTGCAGACTCAGTCATTCAGGCTTTCTCACCTGGATATCAAGCTCTTTGTGGGTTTTTGTTTTTGTTTTTGTTTTTTTGCAGAACCGGGGATTGAACTCAGGCCCTTGCAATTGCTAGGTAAGTACTTCTCTACTGAGCTATCTCAACAGCCCCCCTTTGTGGTTTTTTTTTTCTACAGTTTTATTGATAAACAGATAGCAATGAGACAGTTTCAAATCAAATCGAAAGTACAGTTTCAACAAATAATACACTGCATATATTCTT
>NW_004524592.1:11410736-11412639 GCF_000260255.1 Octodon degus
TAGTTTGAAGTTGTTTAAAGTATTTTATTTTATGCAGAACTGGGGATTGAACTCAGGCCCTTGCACTTGCCAGGGAAGTGCTTATTCCACTGAGCCATCTCTCCGGCTCCCTGGCCCCAAGAAAATACTTCTGCAAGGGTATCAGCCCAATAACTACCTCACCACTCTCACATGGAGGCCACCCTTGGAATGCCTAGCCCAGGAAGAACATTTGAAGCAGCTCATATAATCCTCTTTATTTTGCCTTTTAAAACTTCCAACTGGGCATGATGGCACCTGCCTATAGTCCCAGTATTCTGAGGCAGGAGTATCACAAGTCCAAGACCAGCCTGGGAAATTTTGGAACTTAAAGAAACCCCAGGGGGCCTGCCCATTGGCTCAGTTGTTTAGTCACTACTTAAACAGAGCAGTCAGGCTCAGCTTGCTGTGGTTCGATCCCCATATCCTCATGCCTTGCCAGACCTGCCCTGAAGGCATCCTGAGCCAGCCCCACCCCTCCAAAAAAAAAAAAAAAAATCCATCTCATTAAAAAAAAAAAGAAAGCCTGTTTCAAAATTTAAAAAACAAATCAAGGATGTAGCCCAGTGTGAAGGCCCTGAATTTGATCCCCAGTACCAGAAAAATAAACAAATAAACAAATCTCCCGGGCCGGGGAGATGGCTCAGTGGAATAAGAGCTTCCCTGGCAAGCGCAGGGCCTGAGTTCAATCCCCGGTTCTGCAAAATAAATAAATAAATAAATAAAACCAAAAGTGGAAAAAAAACAAATCTCCCTTTGCTTCAACCTCTATTACTGGCTCTTTGTCTGTCTGTCTTTTTGGAGACAGGATCTCACTATGCAGTTCAAGCTGGGCTTGACCTCACTTTGTAGCCCATGTGGTTTCAAACTCATAACGATCCTCCTACCTCAGCCTCCCAAGTCCTGGGTTTACAGGCATGTGCCACCATATCCGGCTTCAGTATCTGTTCTTTAATAAATTCGTTGTCTTAGAAAAATTTCTCCATGTGTGTTACTTACTTTGAGACACTAGACAGAATTTGTTTTTCTTCTCTAAATACTTCAACAGATCTTTCCAACAAAATATCTTGTGTTGGGCTTGAAAATAAACAACACAATCCCCTGTTTCTGTGCTTGGTGAAAATGGCCTGCCCCATTTTTTTGATTCTGCTGCTATTGGTGGAGGGCTCTTTGGCTGGGTGCATACAGCCTCTCTGTGATATAAGAAACAGAGAGAAGAGGGGAGTGGGGAAGAGATGAGCCTTTCCAGGCCACACCCCAGGGACCCACATCTTCTCAGCTAACAGCAAGTTAACTATGAAGTCCTCGGTGACTAATCCACTGATCCACTGGAGATGATCACAGCCCTGTGATCCCATCAGTCCCCTAAAGTCCCAGTTACCATAGAAACACATGCTACTTGGCTGGGTGGGGAACACTAGCTGTAAGCCTTAGCACTAGGCAAGCCCTCTACTATTCTCCAGCTCTTACTTTAAGACAGAGTCTTACTAAATTGCCCAGGCTGGGCTCAAACCTACCATCCTCCTGCCTCAGCCTCCCAGAGTGTTGAGATTACAGGCATGTGTCATGGTGTCTCTCTAGATGAGGATCTTTACCTGTTCACACTCCTTGTGAGGAGTTAATACATGTCATAACACACCTTAATTCTTTTTAAGTCTCTTTCCCCCTCCTTTCATCTCATGGTCCACTTTCCATATACAAAAGATCTTTCTATTCTTTATTATCTATCTTTTATTTTGCTCTTTATTTATGTTTTGTGTTTCTCATATACAAAAACCCGTATAGTATTTAAGCGCATGTGTCTGATTTATTTCACTTACTATCATGGTCTCAAGGTTTCTACTATCCTGCTAATGACTCAAGTTTATCCTTCCTTATGGTAGAG
>NW_004524592.1:11413759-11414943 GCF_000260255.1 Octodon degus
TTTCATGCAATCCCCTTTGTTGATTCTTGGTATTATTTCTCAGGCAATTGGGACTTTAGACATAAAGTCCTTATCTAAGCCCATGTCTTCAAGCATTTCATTTATTTTCTCTTCTAGCAGATTAACTACCTCTGTTTTCATATTTAGATCTTTGATCCATTTTAATTTTAGTTTAGTACATGATGACAGATATAGGTCTAGATTCAATCTCTTCTGTATATGGATGGACAGTTTTCCTAGCTGCTTGTCAAGCATGCCATCTGTCCTCCAGTAAGAGTTTTTGGCTCCTTTGTCAAAGATCAGGCAGCTGAATGTGCCGGGAGTTGTTTCTGCGTCTTCTATTCTGTTCCACAATCCATATGCTTTTTTGGTTCTTGTTGTTTTCAGTTGTTGTTTTTTTCCCCACCACCATGCTGTTTTTCACTTTAGTTCTGTAACACAACTTGAAGTCTGGGATTGTGATGCCTCCTGCCTTGCTTGTGTTGCTCAGGACTGTTTTTGCTATTCTGGGTCTCTTCTGTCTCCATATATATTTCAGAGGCGTTTTCTCCAGTTCTTGGAGGAAGGGTGTGGTATTTCGATTGTATTGCTGTCTTGGTTACTTTTCTCTCATTGCTGGGACAAATACCTGCCACCCAAAATGAAGGAAGGAAAGGTGTACTTAGCTCACAGTTACTGGAGGTTTCAATGCATACTCAGCTGGCTCCATGGCAGAGAGTGGCACACGGCAGAGAGCAGCCTTTCATGGCAGCGTCAAAGAGCAAGAGCAAATGGAGGAGTAACAGCAACAATGGCTGCAGAGAGCAAGTCTGTCTCCCTTATGTTGCATTCAGGCTATTCACCCCAGCTGGCACTCACACCCATAATCCCAGCACTGAATTATGAATTAATCACAAACTTGAGAAGTCTGAATAACTGCATGAGACTTTGGTGGGACAACGAGACACAAACCATAACAATTGTATTAAATATGTATACCAGTTTTAGAAATTTGGCCATTTTAACAACAGTGATGGGGCCAGGGAGATGACTCAGTAGAATACATGCTTGCCTGGCAAGTGCAAGGGCCTTAGTTCAATTCCCGGTTCCGCAAAAATAAATAAATTTTAAAAATAAAAATAAAAAGATCATGAATGGATGTTGCATTTTTGTCAAAGGTTTGCTTTATGTCAGTTGAAATGATC
>NW_004524592.1:11417074-11417904 GCF_000260255.1 Octodon degus
AAAAAAAAAAAAAAAAAAAATTCTAGTTGCATTGATTTAGATCTTTCCTTTTTGAGTATGATTGGCTAGAGGTTTGTCTATTTTGTTTATTTTTCAGAGAACAAGATATAAATCCATTGATTCTTTGTGGGTTTTGTATGAATTTCATTGATTTCTATGATCCTTATCGCTTCTCGGCCTTTTGGCTAAGATCAAGTGTAGTATTTATGATCCTTATATTTGGATTGCTTTTGTTTTTCTAGGAACTTGAAGTGCAACATTAGGTTATTCATTTGGACTGGCTCTCTTTTTGTGCCGTAGGTATTCACAGCTGAAATATTCACTCTTACGAAGGCTTTCGTTCTATCCCATATATTCCGGTATGTTGTACTGGCATTATTATTTGACTCTAGGAACAGTCTAGTTTCTTTTGTGTCCCATTGATTATTCAAGAGAATATTGTTTAATTTTTCTTTGTTTATATAATTTTTGTAATTTTTTGCCATTGATTTCTGGTTTCATTGCAATATGATCTGACTATATACAGGGTAATTTTTATTCTTTAGCATTTTCTTAAGCTAGCCTCATGGACTATCACGTGGTCTATTTTGGAGAAAGTTACATAGACAGCTGTTTTTTTTTTTTTTGTTTGTTTGTTTGTTTGTTTTTTTCAGAGGGATTGAACTCAGGCCCTTGCGCTTGCCAGGGAAGCACTTTTTCCATTGAGCCACCTCCCTGGCCCCTGCTGTGTATTTTGTTGTTGTGTGGAACACTGTAGATATCTATTAGTCCATTATTTTTTTTTAGGAGAGTAACAATGGTTAGTACATTGTGTATTGTTATTGCCAAAG
>NW_004524592.1:11418523-11419028 GCF_000260255.1 Octodon degus
GGTCGTCTCACTCACTCGCCGGGCCTGCACTCTGGGTCTGTTCAGGATCCCGTGGCCCGGGTAGTCCATTTGTTGAAAGGTCTGATTTTTTTGTGGATTTTGATTTCTTGTTTGTTTGTTTTTGGTCTAGTTGATCTATTTGCATCCAGATCCCCTTTTACAATTGTGTTACTATTTATCTGATTTCTTGTACCCACTAATGTTTGTGTGTCAATGTTTGGTGTATATCAGTTTGTGATTGGTATCACTTTTTGTTGAAGTGTCCCCTTAAACAATAGATAGTGACCCTCTGTGACTCTTCTGATCAGTTTTAGCTTGAAGTCCATTTTGTTTGAAATTAGGATGGCTACTCTTGCTTTTATTGTAGGCAGCTAAAAGAGATAGAAATAGTATAGGCAGTCGGATAGGGCCAGGCCCTCAAGGAGACAGCATGAAAGACAAGATACATTGCAACTGGGAGAGAGACAGACGCTCCTGCTGTGGGCCAGACCCAGAGACCAAAGAT
>NW_004524592.1:11420258-11421169 GCF_000260255.1 Octodon degus
CAATCCCTCAGCACCACATGCCAGCCAGCCCCGCCCCCTGGTGGGCTGAGCTGGCCACACACACACACACACACACACACACACACATAAATAAAAAAAAAATTAAAAACAAAAAAACCTGGGGCTGGAGAGATAGCTCCATGGTCTAAGTGCCTGCCTGGCAAGCGCAAGGACCTGGGTTCAATCCCTGGTACTGTGTGCCATGACAGATTCGCACAGAGCCAGCCACAAAAACCATTCATGGTGGCACACATCTGTAATCCCAGTGCTGGGAAGGCTGAGGCAGGAGGATCACTGAGTCTGAGCTGCATAGTGAGACCCTGTACCAAATAAATAAATAAATAAATTTTTTAAAAATGTGAAAAACTGATCAAAAGCTGTGGAATGGCACAAAGAGACTAAGATTAATTGGGAAAAGTGAAGAATCAGAAGATAGCAAATAATCTTATATTTATAATCCCATAGATATGATAGTAAAATCCCATCAAGTTAATTCCAATCTACTATTTCCAGTGCAACCCACGGCAAACATAAAGACACTAAAGCATATTTAGGGGCCAGGGAGATGGCTCAATAGAATAAGCACTTCCCTGGCAAACGCAAGGGTCTGGGTTCAATCTCCAGTTCCGAAAAAAAAAAAAAAAAAAAAATTATGGTTATGGGGAGCGAAGGGGTCCTATGTCCAGCCATGGGGGTAGCTATCCCGAACAAAGGCTTCCACCCAGGACCAAACCTGGGTTTCATTCAGTCATAAACGAGGAGTGGCTTGAGGATGAATGACTGAGAATTACAGGAAGTAGGTGGGTACTGTGAGCTGGGCTAGGAAGGAGGCCTGCATTTACCTCTGTGATATGCAGAGAGAAGGATATACAAAAAAAGTAATCTGCATTATGCTATTGAGATAGTATCTA
>NW_004524592.1:11422199-11423847 GCF_000260255.1 Octodon degus
ATGTAAGAAATCACCTGACCTATTCAGAAGTCAGAGAAATTTGGAAGGTGCCGGGCTAAGCAACGTTAACCTTGGGCGCAGCATTTCTTTAATGTGCTGAAGAGCATTTCAACTCGCTGAGGAGGGAGAGATGAAAGGTGTGCTCTCCAGGCAGCGGGGACCTGACGCCCCAGTGCCTGTGACCGCTGTTTCCGGGAGCCTCTTCCAGACCATAATTACTTAAATTCTCTCGCAAGTGGCTCTCAGAGTGACCTGGTTGTACTCTCCTTTCTCGTCTTGTAATTGTTTAACCAACAAAGCTCTGCACAGCATGGCTAGGTGCTGGGGCTTTCCTATGACCAAAGGGGTTTGCAGACTTAATACCTGCTGTTTTTAAGTATCACTGTTTGGTAATCAGACAGGCTCATTTAGGCAAGCAATTTAGGAGTCTTTCATTCGTGCCTGTGAGGCTTAACAAAAGAGTTGCTTCAAAATTGGATTTTTTTTCCTTCTGGTTTCAACTTCCACCGCTCATTGGCAGCCGACTTGCCAAAACTGTAGTTGATTATTGTGTTGTGTGTGGAAATCACCTATTTTCAATCAGTTGATGGTCTTAAGGGTCATTCCACTTTTAGCCACCAGATGGCAGAGCTCGGCCGTGCTATAGTGCTTGAGTTTTCTCTGCTGCCTTTGAGGACCGGTTACATTTCTGGAACATGCTGGACATCAAGTTCTTTCTAGCTTGAGTTAAGGATACCTAGGTGTATTTCTGACTATGCTGATGCGTAGGAGGGTGTGACTGAATACTGGAACTTTTACAGAAAAGTCTTTATTTTATTTTGTTTTCTTTAATGATTTGCTATTTCAAGGCCAGGTTTTCTGATTGCATGGCAGGTGCTTAAAACATGGACACAGGAAGTGGAGAAATTTGTCACTTTTAAAAACCCCTTCAGGGGCCAGGGAGATAACTCAGTGGCATAGCGCCTACCAGGCAAGCACAGCTGCTCGTTTTGTATGTTGTCTGAGTCTGGAAGGACCTGAGGATGCCCCCCCTTTTCTTTTTTGGATGCCAGAAAGGTCACTGTTAAGGGTCTGTATGGGTTGGGATAGTTCCAGCTTTTGTACTTGTTATGGTTTGTGTCTAGTTGTTCCCCCAAAGCCTCATGCAGTCAAGGGGCAGACCTCTAGAGTTTGTGATTAACTCATGATCCCCTGGGATTGTGGGTGTGAGAGCTGCTGGGACTATGGGTGTAAATGCTACTGGGATTATGGGTGTGAGTGCTACACCTGAGTGCTAGCCTGGGGTGGATAGCCTGAATGCAACGTGAGACAGACTTGCTCTCTGTAGCCATTGTTGCTGTTACTCCTCCCTTTGTTCTCTCTGTTCTTTGCTTCTGCCATGAAAGGCAGCTCTCTGCCATGTGCTGCTCTGCTGTGGAGCCAGCTGACTATGGACTGGAACCTCCAGTAATTGTGAGCTAAATAAACCTTTCCTTCTTTCATTTTGGATGTTGGGTACTTGCCCCAGCAACAAGAGAAGAGTAACTGAGGCAGTACTCAAAGACGAAATTATTTTCTCCTCTAAGGAGGTGAGAATAAAAGGCAGCTTCACGAAGGGAGAGAAGAGGCCAGAGAGAAGAGCAGGAACCGGCCGGTGTGGCTGCACGTG
>NW_004524592.1:11424112-11431798 GCF_000260255.1 Octodon degus
TTTTTTTTGTGGGGGCCTACCCCTTAGCTCAGTTCTTTAAGTGGCTGCTTCAACAAAGCAGTCAGGCTCAGGTTGCTGTGATTCTATCCGCACAACTCCAGCCAGCCAAACCTGCACTGAAGGCATTTGGAGAAAAAAAATATATATATATTTTTGAAGGGCTGGCCAAACAGTTCAGTTTCAAATAGTTCAAAGCTTCTACAAGCAGGGGCAGGGGTCAGGGTTCGATCCCCCAGCCTGCCGTGCCGGCCCTGCCCGGAGGTGCGCTGAGAGGGCAATAGAGACTGGGAGTGGTGGCGCATGCCTGTAATCGCAGCTCTTGGGAGGCTATAAAGAGGCGGATCACTACGAGTCCACTCTAGTAGTGAGACCGTGAACACCTTGTAGACCTAAAATATAATAAATAAATAAATTAAATTGCACTTTTAAGAAACACACCAGCAGGGGCCGGGGAGATGGCTCAGTGGAATAAGCGCTGGTTCCACAAAAGAAAGAAAGAAAAAGAAAAGAAAGAAACAACAGCTTCTGAACGCAGAAGTTGCCCAAGGTTACAGAGGCTCTTTCAGACCAGTCACTCTGAGAAAACCTCCCAAATCTCTCAGCAAGAGGTGGAGCGGCTAGAGCAGAGGGGAGGGGCGGGGAAGAGAAGGCACGTGGTGGCTTCTAGCTTGCTGCAGCAGTGTTGTCATTCTGCACCGCAGACACGGACTAATGCAAGCTAAAACAATAAAAACCTGTCAAGGGACTAAGGACACAAAGGGCCTGCAGCTGGGCTCTGGCCAGTGTGTTTCCACCTGTGTACTCTCTTCCCCACAAGCCTCCCTCTCCAGCTTCACACGTCCAGGCCTGGCTCGCACTGCCCCTGCTCGGCACACCGGGGACTGTGGATTCAGCCCGCATCTACCCGGGAGACACAGCACCTGCCTGAGGGGTCCCCGTTCTGTTCACGCTGAGTGCCAGCTTTTCCTCTCTACCAGGGTAACCTTGCCCCTCACTGCCGTGTCTTCAAAGTTCTGTTTCTGTGACTCAGAAAACCTACGTAGTACCCCGGGGGTTGTGGTGAGTTGGTGGCCCTGCGCCTCCCTGGGAACATTCTCTGGTCGGGTCTTGTTCGGTTGAGCCAGTCATCTTCTCTCGCTGGCCAAGTTGAAAGTCTCAGCGCACTGCTGGGTCCTACTGGCTGCTGTCGCAGTGATATAGGGACCTCCAAATGATGCAGGGGAAGTGAAACTCCCGACCTGACTTGGATGAGTTCGCGTTCTCTAAAACCTAAGTATGAACTTTAGGAACAAACGCAGGTTAAGAGCAGAAGATATTTATTGGGGGAAAGAAAGCTCCTGTCCAAGAGAGGGACAGGAGGGGGCCCTGAACGGGTGGTCCCTGGGAAGCTGTCTCTTCCAGGGACTTTTATAGGGTAAAACCATGCAGTGAGGTGGGTCTAAGGTGGTGGAGAACATGGAAACTCACTTAGGTGGGCATGAGGTGGGACAAAACTATGGTCAACCGATGAGATTATAAGCACCATTGCTCAGGTAAAACTGATTCCCAAGTGCAAGGGCCTGAGTTCAATTCTGGGTTCTGCCAAAAAACCCAAAAATAAAACCTGATCAAATTCGGTACTGCATAGGGAAGCGAGTCATGTAGCAGGCGAGGATGAATATGGGACAGGTTCTCTTCCTGTTGGGGGTTGGGTTAGTGATTCATTTGGGCTCTTTCAAGGTGATTGATACCTATTTAGAATATCAATCCCTGATGTCCATCTCTAGTTAAGTATGTAGCTGTATTTGTTTTCTCTTTGTCTTGAGGCCTGGCCCACAGAAGGGAGGGTCTCTCTCTTCCAAAATTGCAAAGTAACCTTGTCTTCCATCTTGTCTCCTTGTGGGCCTGGCCCTGTCTGACTGCCTATAATTTTTCTATCTAATTCAGCTGCTGCAACAAAAGGGTTGAACGGTGATGGTGAGGTGTGTGGCCACTCACTGTCCCACGCCAAGAGGCTCTTCTAGGACGTTTGCTCTTCTAGTGTGGACCCCAGGAAGAGGTGTGCCCGTGCGCGAGTTGGTCTGTGATGGGGCTGTATCCACAGGGTTTGTAGTAGGTGGCTGCTTCTGGTGACCAAAGTGGCCAGTCCCTGCCAGAGCTGCGCACTGCTGCCTACTGCCCCCCGCCTGCCTTTGGCTGCTTTTCTGTGGCTTTCTTATCTCACCCAGAAGGCTCTGGAGCTCTCAGTGTCCTCTGCCTTTTCTTCTGAACGTCTCCATTCATTCCTGGACAATGAAGAACCCAGAGCTGTAGCTCAGCCCCCTGTGTGTGTGTTCTGGGGGCACCACAGCAGTGCCCTCAGGAGCCAGGCCCCGAGTGCATGCAAGCAGCTGGTGTCTTCTGAGCTCTGGGCAAGACCTTGCAAGGATGGATGAGACGCTGTTGCCCAAGAATTCTGCTGTGTTCTGAGACCCTTGAATTGTGGAGGCCACAGGAGTGAGCAGCATCGCGATTATTTACTGTCAACATGGCCATCTGCCTGGTTGTCTGTGGACACCCAAGGCCCCTCACCCATCTCTATGAGCATCAAACAGATGACCATTGCTTAGTGTAGAAAATGCTTCATTGAAAGATCCCTAGAAAGGGACACTGGGGTCCACCTCTCTGGTGCCTCCCATTGTTGTGGGGGCTGCCATAAAGCAAGCTGTCCCAAGGCTCAGGGGATAGGGCTGAGCTCGGCCCCAGTTCCCCGGAAAGGTGGGCTTTTATCTTCTGAAGGGATTGTCATCGTGTAGATGCGCCAGTTGTGTTTCTGACACCTATCCTCTCCTATAAGACATGTTGTGTACCCTCCTCACAACATCAGAGCATTTTTTAAAGCCTAGTTGAAACGGATCATAATAAAAATCTATAAGCGCCGGGCTTTTATGTATTTCACTTTTATTGAATTCTCTCCTTCGTATAAAAGTAGCCTATTTTGTAGTATTCACTCCAGTGTCCATCTACTGATAGAAAACACCAGGCGAGCGGGCAGATAAGGAGAAAATAGGCCCAGCTGGGTGGAGGTGGCACCGTTATTAGTTTCTGAGGAGCACTATAGACTCATTTCCTTCTGGGTTTCCTTTTGTGTTTGTCTTTTTCTATAGGTTGCGGTGATTTTCTGATACAGCTGAAGGGTGTCTTCTAAGTCAATTTTTTTTTCTGAATCACCTCAGGTTAATAATTAAATAAATGACAAAAGATGGCACTGAAGGAACATAGCTTGGAAGTCGCTTTGTTTGGCTGCTTTTGGATAAAACCTTCATTTCCTCATAGTTTTGCTTGGAAATCCAGCTTGAAGATCAAACTGTGAATGCCAATCAGCCAGTGAATGCCCTGCAGTTATCTACATCCCAGCTCAGTTGGAAGAGCTTCCACGCAGCCCCCTCACTCCCGCGGCCCAAGGGTCCAGCCAGGCATTCTGGGCCCCCCAGGCTGGACCCAAATGGCCTGTTTCACAGCTGGAGAAGCAGAGGCAGGCTTCCCTGGAGGTCAGAGGGTTTCCTCCTGGTGGGACAGGGCTCTGGCTTCCTGGGCTGTAGTGCCTGAGGACACTCAGGAGGCAGCCACGGAACCCTTGTCTTTCCCAGTGAGGAGGCTGCGCCACTCCTGGGCAGGGGTTTGTCCCTGCACACCTGGGCCTCCTCTGGCCAAGTGGGGCTGCCCTGCAGGGCACACAGGGAGGGCTGCTTGTGACAGGTGGGACTGTGGGCTCTCACCTCTCACCAGGAAAGGACGCAGGGACATAAAGGAATCGTTGGGCTCGATTTTGCAGTGACAGGTGTCACATTGTCTCTCTGGGACTTTCCTAAATTTGATATTTTAGTACAACCTGTTTCTAGTGCTGAAAAAACACACATTCCTTCTACAATAGTTCATTATCATTTAGGGAATTGCCTGTTCTCAATTATCCTGACAACTCAGAAGCGCATAGCCCCAGATTTTCTGTTTAAAGCTCTGTCTAGATTAAAATGATGTTTTCCATGAAGTCTGCATGATAAAAGCTCCCTGTCGCCTGCTTCCCCCACACCCTGTAACTGTTCTGGATGCACTGTCTTTCTCTGGAGAGCTAGGCATTGTTGCTCGGAGGGATGTTTCACTCTGACAGAGCCATTCCCAGTCATCTTCCAGAAAGTAACACAGAGAGACGCAGCCAGAGGAGCAGGACTTGCTGACTGACTTACTTTAAATTTCATTCAGTGCTGAGGATGGAATCCTGAGCCTTGTGCATTCCAGGCAAGGGCTCTACTACTCAGCGACACTTCCAGCCCTTCTCTTTAAAATATTTATTTATTTATTTATTGTGTGTGTGTGACCAGCTCAGCCCATCAGGGGGTGGGGCTGGCTGGCATGTGGTGCTGGGGGATTGAACTATGGTCCCTGTGCTTTGCCAAGCTTGTTCCAAGTAGGTGCTTTAGACCACTGAGCCATCTCGCCAGCCCTAAATGGTAGATAGACACTGGGGATCGAACTGAGGACCTTGCGCTTGCCAGGCAGGTGCTTAAGCCACTGAGCTATCTTCCAGGCCCCCCTTCTCTTTAAAAAAGTTTTATTTTTTTTGGTACCAGGGATCCAACTCAGGACCTTGCACTTGCCAGGCAGATGCTTATGCCGCTGAGCTATATCGCCAGCCCAAAAAGTTTTATTTTTGGTTGGGCCTGGTGACACTGCCCTATAATTCCAGCACTCAGGAGGCTGAGTGTTGCATGCATTAAGCCACCCTGGGCTACACAGCAAGTTCAAGGCTAGTCTAGACCTGCCTGTTACGTGTGTGTGTGTGTGTGTGTGTGTGTGTGTGTGAGTGTGATAAGGATTGACTCCAAGGCACATATTCTATCAGTGAGCTATATTCTTAGCCCTTACAAGTCTTTTTTTTTTTTTTTTTTTTTTTTTTTTTTTTTGTGGTACTGGGGATTGAATTCATGACCCTGTGCTTGCCAGGCAAGTGCTTATTCTACTGAGCTATTTCCCCAGCCCAAAAGTCTTGATTTAACTTAAAACTATAGTCTTAAAATGCTCCCACATGACAAAATATTGCTTAAACTGAGCTTAGCTTATGTACTTCATCAGTAGAAGGAAATATTACAGTAAATATTACTACTATCTGTAGTCCTAGAGATCAAACCCAGGGAATGCTAAGCTAACTACCCTAGTCCTTTCTTTAATTGTATTTAGAGACAGGGCCTTGAGAGCCTCAAATTTATGATCCTCCTGCCTCATAAGTAGCTGGGATCACAGATGTGCACTACTGATACAGGGAGAAAAAAATGATCTCTCAGGTGGATGACCTCCAAATGACATAGGGAAAAATGATCTCCGGACCTGACCTGCATGAATTCGTGTTCTCTAAAACCAAAGAATGAATTTTAGGAACAAATGGAGGTTATGAATAGAATATATTTATGAGGGAAAGAAAGCTCCTGTCTGAGAGAGGGACAAGAGGGGGACCCGAGCAGGAAGTCCCCGGGGAAGCTGTCTCTTCCAGGGACATTTATAGAGTAAAACCATGTGGTGAGGCAGGTCTAAGGTGGTGGAGAAAACATGGGAACTCGCTTAGGTGGGCATGAAATGGACAAAACTTTGGTCAACCAATGAGATTACAAGCACCATTGCTCAGGTAAAATTGATTAAATCCAGGACCAAATGAGGAAGCCAGTCATGTAGCAAGCTGGCATGAATACGGGACAGGGTCTCTTCCTGTTGGGAGTTGGGCTAGTGATTCCTTTGGGCTCTTTTAAGGTGACTCATACCTATTTAGGATATCAATCCCTAATGCCCATCCCTAGGGAAGTATGTAGCTGTGTTTCCTCTTTTTGTCTTCAGATATGGCCCATATGGGAGTGTCTTTCTCTTCCCAGTTGTAAAGTCACCTTGTCTTCCATCTTGTCTCCTTGTGGGCCTGGCCCTGTCTGACTGCCTATAATATTTCTATCTAACTTGGCTGCCTGCAACACTACCACACCCAAGTCTTACATTATGGCTCCATCACAAAACAAGCCAGCAAGTCTTAACATTTTCCAATGCCATCCAGGGGGATGTGGTAGCTTCTGCCACAGGGGAGCTCCACCTAGGTGTGTGTCCAGAAGTAGGGGTGGGTTAATAGGATGGCTCTACATGCAAACTAGCCAGAGGGAAATTAACAATAGGATGTGAGCGTGTGCCCCAGAAACCAATCATGGCAGCACCTGGATTTGGACTCACAGATCCAAGAAAGCAGACTGCTGTGCTTTAGGGCACAGCCTGAACTGACTAACATGAGCAGCAATGGGTATGTTGCAGTCCCTGCAGTGGCTGAGCAGGGACTAGGTCCAGGAGACATGCTGCCATCTAGGGTTATTTCCACACTTTGGGTCTCTCCTCTGAGCCTTCCCACAGAGGCAGGGATTCAGTTTGGAGGTGTTCCCTCCTCCCTGTAATAGGTCAGCTCACATTTTAAATTATAAATGTAAATCTTGTGTTTTCTGTTGTGTAAAAATGTATACTAACCACTATTCTAAGTTGTTTAGTAACTAGTGGCTGTTTCTTGCTGTTTACTAAGATAAAATTCCTGTAACCCTCACCAATTCCTGTTAACAAAGTTAGCTTACAGAGATGACTTCAAAAGGAAATTAGATGGGCTTTAGCTTCTTGTAACCTCTGGCTATGCAAGGCTGTATGCAAGTACTCAGGTGCAAGACAACCAGAAACTAAAAGCCCCAGGAAATTTAGTTTGAGTAGTGGTCACAATGGCCCTGAAAGCACTGTTTTGTGTCAGACAATGAATTTATTTACCAAACAGAATGTGGTTCCATGTTTTAAAAGCCCCCTGCTTCCTGGACTAGTTGCCTTTGGTCCTTTCCTGCATGAGAGCTGATGGGGGCCCTGAGCTCAGTAATAAATGGCTTTCCAAATTCCAATCTGGCTGATCTGGTTCCTATTCTGAGCGACCCATAACACTCCCAACCTGGTCACTGGTGTTCTTTCCTTGCAGGAAGGGCATGTTGGCAGTGCCTGCCATTTGTGTGCAGGGCCTGGTCCTCTTGGTTCTCTTCCACTGCCATGAGTAACAAACCATCATAAGGCGCTGAACATGCCTTTGCAACTCAAAGCTGCCTTCTTTCTTCCCTTCCCTTACTTCAAATGACAGCTTGATAGAAAAAGATAGACTCTGAGATGCCATGGTGCATGTTGAATAGCCCTTAATCTAAAATGTTTATGACCAGAAGTGTTCCAGATTTGGGATTCCTCCCTCTCCCCAGATTCTTGGGATATTTGCATTAAACTTTACCTCTTGGGAATTTCTAATCTAAATGTTAAAAAAAAAAAAAAAAACTCTGAAATAAAAATTCAAAATTTTTCTAGGTGTAAAAAGTCAGATTTTGGAGCATTTTAGATTTGGGATTTTTACATTAAGGACACTTTGCCTATATATATTTTTACTTTCCAATAGGTAGATTTTTTTCTAAGCTATTCCTGTTTAAATAAAATTAACCGGGGCTGGGGAGATGGCTCAGTAGAATAAGCGCTTCCCTGGCAAGTGCAAGGGTCTGAGTTCAATCCCCGGATCCAAAAAAAAAAAAAAAAAAAAAGAATTGGGCTGGTGAGATGGCTCAGTGGTCTAAAGCACCTACTTAGAACAAACTAAGCCAATCAAAGCACAGGGACCATGGTTCAATCCTCCAGCACCAC
>NW_004524592.1:11431898-11432440 GCF_000260255.1 Octodon degus
CAGTGGTCTAAAGCACCTACTTAGAACAAACTAAGCCAATCAAAGCACAGGGACCATGGTTCAATCCTCCAGCACCACATGACAGCCAGCCCCACCCCCTGGTGGGCTGAGCTGGCCACACACACACACAAAATAAAAAATAAATAAAATTAAAAAAAAGAATTAATGGTGAAAATGGAGATGATATGATAGAATCAGGTTAAGTTCAGAACAAGGGACTCTGGAGCAGCTAACTTTAAGCTTCAGGCCTTGGGCTGCGGGCATGGCTTAGTGGAAGGGCATGTTCCTGGGAGTGGGAGGAGGCCTAAGTTCTCTTGACAGTACTGCAAAAGCAAACATTTTCAGTATCACATCGTCTTTAGCATTTACTAGATTTAGTACTCATAGAAAGGAAAAAGAGGATACAGTCTCTGAGTTCTAGCAAAGAGACTGAGCATAGGCCTAAAAATCATTGGTGTGGCAAGGTGCATGCCTCTGATCTCAGCACGGAGGAGGCTGAGGCAGGAAGATCACCATGATTTCTTTCTTTTTTTTTTTTTTTT
>NW_004524592.1:11432862-11438343 GCF_000260255.1 Octodon degus
CCAGGGAAGCACTTATTCCATTGAGCCATCTCCCCAGCCTCCCTATATATATTTTAATATTAAAATGTAGAAAGCAGAAAGAAGAATAAAGGAACTGATCTTTATGCCTCCAGCCTTAGGGGCATTTGAGATTCTGCTGCTGAGGAAACCCAGGAGGACCACAGTGCGAGCCCAGGAGGAGTGGGAAGGTCAAAAGCTCTTTATCATCCTTGGAATGCATTCATCCCACCCTTTCCCCCAAAGGCTTTAAAATGTTTTCTTTTCTTCTCGGATTTTGCATAAGAAATGGTGACCAAAAAAGAAACAAATTGTTGGAAATAAAGGTGCGGGTTGAAAGAAGCCCCAAGGGACAGGACGCGGTGGGTCTGTCTGAGTGACCTTGAGCCATTCTCTGCCCCTCAGACTAGGAGGGAAGAGCTTTCATCTCCTTCAGCCCTTTAATCACCCAGCCCTCCCATCACAATGGGGCCAAATCTTCCCCAGCCAGGGCGATTTGGCTTCCCCAAAAGTATTAGAATAATGTCAACAGGAAACGCTTTCATGCGTTCGGCCCACTTGAGTGAGAACTGCCAGCCCGGCTCCAGCGTGATGACCCTGACCTTAGACACGGAGCAGGAGCAGGCGGCAGCTGTCCAAGCAGGAGCATCTAAGCCTGTCTGTGAAATTCCTGTATCTCCCCAAACATGAGAAACAATACAATGATGTAGACACCCAGGGAATCCATTAGACTTGGCAATTTAATTTCTACTTCCTTGAGATGGCTCTTGAAGGGTTGGGGGGCAGGGATATCTTCCTACTTAACATAATAAATCTGATTAGATTCCCTGGGGATTCTTGACTTATTCTCTGGGCGATTTTAAGAATGTAATTTTTTTCCCTCCCTTAAATGTCAGTCTTGTCTGAAAAGAAAATAGGTTATGAGCTTTGATCACTTATCATTTCAGATTAACATTGAAATGCTGGAGGTTGGAGATCTGTCAAATGGGGCAGCAGAAAATATGGTTATCTCCAAACAGGGGAAGTGCAGATTAACAAATTTCACATCCAATAATACTTATTGAGCCTTTGCTTTGCTAAACTGAAAATTCTCCATTCCAAGTCAGCGAGTGTTCAAGGCTTCACAGAATAAATCTGTATTAAATGAAAAATAAATCAATTGTCACGGTCGTACAGCCCAGAAAATTCACAGCTGAAGTAAGACAGAGAAAAGCGCCCCCACCTGCGCTCTGCCCCACGCCAGCTCTCCGCCCTCCGCCGGGTCCTCTACACCTGCACCTGCGGGGCCAGCCTGGGTACAGGTGCGTGGCGCGGCGCGGCGCGGCTCGGCAGCTTTGCTTTATCCCGAGGTTAGACTCGGAGGCGCTGTTGCCTCCTCCATCCCTCCTGACTCAGTCTTCTGCCAGGGCCGCCCTTAGTTGGAAAATCTGAGCTGTATATTTTAGAAGCACGAGGCAATCAAACAACAGTATTTATTTTTCATATGCTCAAAGTAATTCCATTTAAAGCTTGAAAGATGACATCTTAAAGAATTTCCGGCTGCTCTCCTCATCTGCACATTTCGATGGGAAGTAAGATGCGTTCCTGTTCTAGAGCTTGCAGTCAGTAGGGGTTTTTTTGTTTTGTTTTGTTTTTTTATTTTAAAGTAGGGTTTTATTTTGCTGTATCATATTGCAATCTTTTTTCTCCTAGTGATAAGGGAGAAAAACTGGTCTCGGGTGGGTGACCATCAAACAATACAGGGAACTTCCAAATGACATAGGGAAAAACGATCTCTGGACGTGACCTGCATGAGTTTGTGTTCTCTAAAACCGAAGAATGAGGGGCCAGGGAGATGGCTCAGTGGAATAAGCACTTCCCTGGCAAGTGCAAGGGCCTGAGTTCAATCCCCGGTTCCCCAATAAAAATAAAACCGAAGAATGAATTTTAGGAACAAACAGAGGTTATGAGAATATATTTATTGAGAGAAAGAAAGCTGCTGTCCGAGAGACGGACAGGAGGGGGGCCCCAGAGGGTAGTTCCCCAGGAAGTTGTCTCTTCCAGGGACTTTTATAGAGGAAAACCATGTTGTGAGGTGGGTCTAAGGTGGTGGAGAAGACAGAAACTAGCTTAGTTGGGCGTGAGGTGGGACAAAACTATGGTCAACCAATGAGATTACAAGCAACACTGCTCAGGTAAACTTGATTAAATACAGTATCAAATGGGAAAGTGAGTTCCATAGCAAGGGGGCATGAATACCAGACAGGGTCTCTTCCTGCTGGGGTTTGGGCTAGTGACTCATTTGGTCTCTTTCAAGTTGATTGATACTATTTAGGATATCAGTCCCTAGTGCCCATCCCTAGGGAAGTATGTAGCTGTATGTCCTCTTTTTATCTTGGTCTTGAGGTGTGGCCCATACGGGAGTGTCTGTCTCTTCCCAGTTGCAAAGTCACCTTGTCTTCTGTCTTATCTCCTTGAGGGCCTGGCCCTGCCTGACTGCCTATAATATTTCTATCTAACTTGGCTGCTTACAACACCAGCACTGAGGGTTGAACTAAGGACTCATGCATGCAAGACAAGTACGCTACCACTGGGCTATGCCCCCAACCCTTGACACTTTTTTATTTTGACCTTTTTTTTTTTTTTTTTCAGAACTGGGGATTGAACTCAGGCCCTTGTGCTTGCCAGGGAAGTGCTTATTCTACTGATCCATCTCCCCAGCTCCTATTTATTTAGGATTCTTTTTTGATTTTTTTTTTTTTTTTTTTTTTAGGGATTGAACTCAGGCCCTTGCACTTGCCAGGGAAGCTCTTATTCTACAGAGCCATCTCCCCGGCCCCAGGATTCTTTTTTGAGACAGGCTCTCACTATGTAGTTCAGGCTGGCCTTGAACTCAATATGTAGCCCAGGGGCCGGGGAGCTAGCTCAGTAGAGTAAGTGCTTGCCTGGCATGTGCAAGGGCCTGAGTTCAATCCCCGGTTCTGCAAAAAAAAAAAAAAAAAAGTCAATATGTAGCCCAGGCTGAACTGGTGATAGTCCTCCTGCTCAGCCTCATGAGTGCTGGGATTACAGGTATGGGCCACTATATCTGGTGACATTTTTGTTTTAATAACTATAAAGTTGTCTTGTAGTAGGGAAGAAGGGAAAAGGGGGATTAAAAGAAGAATTGGGGGAAAATGGAGGTAGAGGTTTTGCAAATGGGAAATGGAGAAACAGATGCAACGGACAGGGAGAAGAAGAGGAGTAGTGGATTAAAAAGTAAAAAAATAAAAAGATGCGTTGTGTCCTTGTTGTAGGCGGCTGAATTAGAAAAATTACAGGCAGTCAGACAGGGCCAGGCTCTCACGAAGACAATATGGAAGACAAGGTGACTTTGCAGCTTTGGAAGAGACAGGCCCTCCCCTGTGGGCCAGACCTCAAGACAAAAGTAAAAAAATACAGCCACATACTTCCCTGGGGATGGGCATCAGGGATTGATACTCCTTTTTTTTTTTTTTTTTTTTTTCAGAACCGGGGATTGAACTCAGGCCCTTGCGCTTGCCAGGGAAGCACTTATTCCACTGAGCCATCTCCTTGGCCCCTGCAGGGATTGATATTCTAAATAGGTATCAATGGCCTTGAAAGAGAAAGAGTCATTAGCCTAACCCCCAACAAGAAGAGACCCCATCCTGTATTCACAACCACTTGCTATATGACTCGCTTCCTGACTTGGTACTGGATTTAATCAATTTTACCTGAGCAGTGGTGCTTGTATCTCATTGGTTGACCATAGTTTTGTCCCACCTCATGCCCACCTAAGTGAGTTCCTCCGCCACCTTAGATCCACCTCACTACATGGTTTAACTCTATAAAGTCCCTGGAAGAGACTGCTTCCCAGGACAACCTGCTTGGTCTCCCTTCTGCCCTCTTTTGGACTATAGCTTTCTTTCCCCCAATAAATATAGTCGGCTCTCAACCTCCGTTGTTCCTCAAATTCATTGGTTTTAGAGGACATGAGCTCGGCCCAGGTATCTTTCAGGTTGGGAGTTTCATTCCCCTGTGTCATCCAGGTCCCAGCTCCCTGTGATATGCTTCAGACATGGCCTAATAAAAATAAAAACTAAAAATAGCAAGATATTGTTTCCTAGGGTTCCAGGGTGTAGGATTCTGGCCAAAGGGCTGTTTATTCTGTTTTTGGGGGCAGGTGTGGCTCCACGGGTAAGTCAGTTTTTCTTTAGTCTTCCCAGGTAGAGATTTATGATTTATGTATCATGATCTCACAATGCTGTTCAGGCTGTCCCTGAACTCCCCATGGAGCCCAGGCCTGGGATTTCTGATGTGCAGGAATCAGCATGCCTGATTCCAAATGGAGTTTTAGGGTTTGCTTTCTTTCTTTTATTATTTTTTTTAATTTTAAACTCTTTTGGTATGCTTTTTTTTTTTTTTGGGGGGGGGGACCGGGGATTGAACTCAGGCCCTTGCACTTACCAGGCAAGCACTTATTCTACTGTGCTATCTCCCAGGCCCCATGCTTTCCTTTATTTTATTTTATCTTTTTTGGCAGAACTGGGGATTGAACTCAAGCCCATTGTGCTTGCTAGGCAAGTGCTTATTCTACTGAGCCATCTCCCCAGTCCCCAGGGTTTGCTTTTCTCAGGTCTCTTCTGATAGGTCACAGCCAAGTATGGACTGCCCTGATCCAACATGGCTGAATCCCCAAAACAACAGCTTATCTTCCCCATGACCACTTCCTCCTCCTTCCCCACTCCAGCCCCGGGGTACAACTTCCTTTTACCTTTCGTGCCTACACAAGGGAGCCTCCAATCAGCTCCTTGTATGTCATTAAAGCTGACCCTAACATAAGTCCATAAAGTCTCATCCTCACTGTCTCAAGGCAGAGGGTTTTTCCATCTTTCTGCCTTGATTTTCTCCACATCTTTAGAGTTAATGAAGGTTTCCCCTACTCTTTAGTTCTGCTTCTCTGCTACACCGCTGCCGTCACTGCTGCCGCTAAAACCTATCATATTCTAGGTCCACAGTTCTATAAGTGTCACTACCTCTGTACTCACCAGCTGAACTAGTACTAATGCCAGTAGACGTTA
Source organism: Octodon degus (assembly GCF_000260255.1). Classification (NCBI taxonomy): domain Eukaryota; kingdom Metazoa; phylum Chordata; class Mammalia; order Rodentia; family Octodontidae; genus Octodon; species Octodon degus. The sequence goes on from NW_004524592.1 coordinate 11,437,920, forward strand.
GTACCTGTTTTATATTAAATGGTCTTAAGATCCAGAGACTCCCAATGGAGACAGCCATGTTCACTAACAGGACAAGTTCACAACACGTGGGGGTCTGCAGTGGAGACTTTAGCCATGCCCTGGCAGGACCGCTGTTAGGCCTGAGAGGGGTGGCACGGCTTGGGCTGGGGCATGGACTGTGGGCTGAACAGGGAAGTCAGCTGGCTTCACCCCTTGAAAGAACAGATGTTAGGCTGTGGGGTGGGGGTCGGGGGTGTGTATGGTCTCACACTCTCCTGTTGTCTGTTTTCTGTTGCTATAGTCAAATAACCCATCCTGGATAAAGAACAGGTTATGACCAGCCAAAAAGCTCAGTGGATTAAAGGGCCTACAAGCAGGCACAGGGTCTGGGGGTTCAATCCTGGGGTGTGCCCTGCCGGCCCGG
>NW_004524592.1:11439240-11453955 GCF_000260255.1 Octodon degus
CTGAACTACATAATGAGATCCTTTATAAAAAAAAAAACAGAATGAAAGGCACATCTTTTTTTTTTTTTTCCAAAACTGGGGATTGAACTCAGATCCTTGCATTTGCCAGTCAAGCGCTTATCCTACTGAGCCATCTCCCCAGCCCCATGAAAGGCACATCTTACAATCAGTGGTATCTTAGATTTGATGGAATATTCTAAGCATATTTTTTTCTCCAATTCTCCTGATTTTGGTTGCTCTTCCCCATCATCTTTCTTGCATCTTCTATACTTTGCAGCTGCAGTCTCCCTAAGGTACTGTGAGACTTACATGACAAAGCAAGTCTGATTTTAGGCATATTTAGGACATGGGACCGGCTGGCTCACATACTGAATAGATATGTGGGTAAAAGAAGAAGCAGGCATGGATGGTTGCCAGGCTTCTGGTTGGAAGAGTTGACCAATTATTTTTTTATTTTAATTTTTTTGGCGGAATTGGGGATTGAACTCAGGCCCTTGTGCTTGCCAGTGAAGCGCTTATTCCACTGAGCCATCTCCCTGCCGCCCCTAAGAGTTGACTAATTATGATGCTAGGACCCAATTTGGCCAAGCACATGGCCTTAGTACACTTGGGCTGCTATAATGGGGCAGTGTGGCACAGGGGAGGTGGCTTTGAAATCATAGAGGAAGTCACCCAACCGAGATCAGTTTTTCTCCCTGTATCAACTTTGGTTTGGTTTGGTTCCCACAACTCTGGAGACCATGGAGTCTGAGCTGAGATGCTGGTAGATTTTGTGTCTGAGAAGGGCCTTCGTGCTGTGTTTTTACAGCATGAAGGGGCATGAATCCAGGTGTTATCACCTGATCTTTCTCAAAGGCTCTATTATGGCTTGTGTGTAGATGTTCCCCTGATATAGGGGAATGAAACTCCCAACCTGAAAGATACCCAGGATGAGTTCATGTTCTCTGAAACTGAAGAATGAATTTTAAGAACAAATGGGGGTTAAGAGCAGAATATATTTATTGGAGAAAGAGACTTCTGCCTGAAGGGGCTGGGGAAATGACTCAGTAGAATAAGTACTTGCCTGGCAAGGGCAAGGATCTGAGTTCAAATCCCTTTCCACACAAAAAAGAGAAACTTCCGTCTGAGAGAGGGACAGAAGGGAAGCCCAAACAGGTTGCTCCCAGAAAGTTGTCTCTTCCAGGGACTCTTCTAGAGTAAAACAGTGTGGTAAGCTGGGTCTAAGGTGTAGAACATGGGAATTCACTTAGGTGGGCATGAGGTGGGACCAAAACTATGGTCAGCCAATGAGATTATAAGCACCATTACTCAGGTGCTTGATTAAATTGATTAAATTTAATTAATCAATTAAATTGATTAAATCCAGAACCAAATGGGGAAGTGAGTCACGTAGCAAGCAGGCAGGAATATGAAACAGGAGTTTATCTGGTAGCAAGCTGGTAGCAGTTGACTTAGTGACTCTTCCTGGCTTTCTCAAGGTGATGATCAATCCCGGATGCTTATCTTTAGGGAGGTAAACATTTGTTCAGTCTTTGGTCTTTAGGTCTGGTCCACCATAGGAGCATCCATCTCTCTCCCAGTTTCAACGTATCTTGTCTTCAGCGTTGTCTCCTTGAGGGCCTGGCCCTGCCTGACTGCCTATAATTTTTTTTTTTTTTTTTTCGGAACTGGGGATTGAACTCAGGCCCTTGCGCTTGCCAGGGAAGCGCTTATTCCACTGAGCCATCTCCCCGGCCCCTGCCTATAATATTTCTATCTAATTCAGCTACCTACAACACCCTCAAAGCCTCATGTCATAGGAGGGGCTTCTCAGAGGTGGTTGGATATAGATTGTGTGATGCAGGGATTATATGTGTGATACTGTGATTAAGTGTATGATATTAGGATTAAAGGTGTGTGATTCCTAAACTCATCCACTGATTGGTTTGGTTTGGTTCTGGGAGAATAAGGATGCCCCACCTGGGCGTGAGTGCTACCTGCGCTCAACAGGCCGCCTGGATAGACTATCGGGGACAGAAAGAGGGCCGCTGTGGTTGCTGCTTGTCTGTGCTTGCTGTTTTCGCTGCCTCCTGCCTGTGACAGTCTCTCTTCTCTGACGCCCCTCTGCCGTGCCTTGCTACCTTGGAGCCAACCAATTATAAACTGAAAACTCTAAAAGCTGTGAGCCAAACAAGCCTTTCCTCCTTTAACTCTGGGTGTCAGATATTTTGTTTCAGCAACAATAAAAAGCATCTAAGATAGGCCCCATCTTCTACTAACATCATGGGGGTGGGTGGGTGGTGTGTGTGTGTTAGGAAACAGCACATGAGGGCTGGGGATGTGGCTCAGTGGCAAGCACCTGCCTGGCAAGACCGACGTGCTGAGTTTGATTTCTGGTACCAACAAATAGCAACACAGCTTGAGGAATGCAACACATGAATTTTGAAGGGAAAAAAACCATTCAGTCCACTGTACACCTGTCTTTGTAAATAAAGTTTTATCAACACTGCCACACATTTATTAGGTATTGTCTGTCACTGATTTTATTTCACAACTGAGCTGAGTAGTGATAACCGAGTAGTGATAACCATCTAGAATATAATCTTGTCCATTATAGAGTGCACCAGGCCTTGTACCAGGGAAACGGTGGCACCCCTGGATTTAGTGTAAAGATTATGAGATGGGGGCCAGGGAGATAGCTCAGTGGAATAAGTGCTTGCCTGGCAAGTGCAAGGGCCTGAGTTCAATCCCCGGTTCCGAAAAAAAAAGATTATGAGATGAAGAGCACATTTTCTTTTTGCAGAACTGGAGATTGAACTCAGGTCCTTGTGCTTGCCAGGGAAGCACTTATTCTACTGAGCCACCTCCCCGGCCCTTGTTACTAATGCTTTCTGCGAAGAGGGGCTAACACAGAGGCTCTGACACTGGTTCTGAACTAGTCCCTTCAGACGGAAAAGCTTGTACTCAGAGGGCTCCTTCTCAGCCCCCAGGAGCCGTCAGGTGCGCTGGGGACGCACGCGGCGTACTTCCACCCGCAGCAGCGAGGACAGAAGGGAGAAGATTCATCCAGATGTGGAACTGGGAGCCTGATCCTATTACCAGCAGGTGTTCAGGACCACTCCGAACGATCAGTATGCCGAACAGAGCTTTCCAATTAAGTGTAATCTTGATGAATGTGATCTAATGAATACGCAGGAAAACAAACTTGCAAGTTAGTTTCATATCTGTTTTATCCTCCAAAGGTGGAAGCAGAAGCCATCTTTTGGATGGTTTTCGTTGCCTTCTCAAGAAACAAGGAGAGAAAATAATTTGTGAGGTGCTCAGGTCAAGGGACTCTGGCCTGCTGTGCGCTTCATGAATTACGAAAGGTCAGTCATATCTGGGCTCCAGGAGGATGACAGTTGTCTGGTGGTACCAGCCCGTCTTCTTTTTGCTTTATGACAGAAGACTGGGACATCTGGTGGAAGAGGAAACAGGTGGAGACACAGGTCAGACGCTGAGTTTTCGTCCCGGTTTGGAAATGGTGTGGAATGTCTGGGGAGGAGAGGTGGGTTGAAAACGAAATAAACTGGCAATTGAAATTCATTAGGCAACGTGGGTGAGCGCTGATCAAACAGAGCAGAAGCACCTGCATTGTGAAAAATCAAAGACTGCCTGGAAAAAAGAAAACAGACGATATACCAAGATCAACACTAGCCTCTTCTGGGAAGACTTGCTAGGGTATTAATAATATGCTCAAGCTTTTGATTTTTGTGACTGTCTCCAAAATGAGCAACCTGTTTGCTGTGGCATGCAGGCCCCCCAAGCTGAGTCCACCAATTCATGCCGGATAAGGTCCTGGCCGCTCTTCTGAAGGCCTGGGTGCGGCTGGCGATATAGGGGAACGAAACTCCTGCCCTGAAAGGTACCTGGGACAAGTTCATGTTCTTTAAAACTGAAGAATGAATTTTGGAAACAAATGGAGGTTAACAGCAGAATATTTATTGGGGAAGGGCCAGGGAGATGGCTCAGTAGAATAAGTGCTTCCTTGGCAAGTGCAAGGGCCTGAGTTCAAGCCCCGATTCTGGGAAAAAAAAAAAAAAAATACTTATTGGGAGAAAGAAAGCTTCTGTTTGAGAGAGGGACAGAAAGGGGCCCAAGTGGGTTGTCACCAGGAAGCCGCCTCTTTCAGGGACTTTTATAGAGTAAAACCATGAGGTGAGGTGGGTCTAAGGTGGAGAACATGGGTACTTGCTTAGGTGGGCATGAGTTGGGCAAACCTGTAGTCAACCAAATGAGATTACAAGCACCCTTGCTCAGGTAAAATTGATTAAGTCAGGACCAAATGGGGAAGTGAGTCACATAGCAAGCAGGCACGAATATAGAACAGGACTTTATCAGGTAGCCAGCCAGTAGCAGTTGGATTAGTGACACTTCCTGGCTTCCTCAAGGTGATGAGCAGTTCCGGATGCTTATCTTCAGGGAGGTAAACATTTGTTTGATCTTTGGTCTCTGGGTCTGGCCCACAGCAGGAGCGTCTGTCTCTCTCCCAGTTGCCATGTATTTTGTCTTCCGCGCGCTGTCTCCTTGAGGGCCTGGCCCTGCCTGACTGCCTACACTATTTCTATCTAATTTAGCTGTGTACAACACTAGGATGGGCTGACGGTGGTGGCTCATACTCCTGGAAGGAAAGGAAGTCCAGGCTGGGGATGCGCGAGGCTGTCCACTGTGCCTCTGAGAAGTCAGGGGCCCCCTCAGGCCACTGATTCCTTGACCAGTCTTAAAGGCAGCCCAAACGTTTGAAAACAGTGTGGAGACTGGAGGCAAAGGATGTCCTTATGCTGCTCATGGTCAGGGGCAGCTGTAACAACCTCTGCAAGGTGACCTGGACACAGCTGGGTGGGCATGGGAAGGAATTCTGGGGCATCTCATGCCCATGTATGCTTGTCATGCTGGTGGGCCATTACTGGGGGAAGGGAGAGAGATTGCATTATTAATACATGAATTATTAATTATTATAATTGCAGTTGTCATTTATTGAGCACCAGGCGTGCACTAGAAGCCGAACAGACCTTAAATGTCCCTTCTCAGGGTGGGGAGGGCTGGGGTAATTACATCTGAAATCACTGCAGTTGCAGGCACTGAGGAACTCGCCGCATATGCTAAGTGCACTCTTAGAGCCATACATCTTTGTACAATTTTTCTAATTTGTTTATGTAGAAATGGGGCATGCACTCTCTGTCAAGATAAAAGATGCTGCATCAGGTTATTTTAATTAATATTTATTATATTTTGTTATTAGCAATCAGAAACTAGATGAGAAAGTGCTTTCGTGCCAAAACACACACGGTCCTCTTTTCCTTGCTGAGGTGTCTCCTCGGTGAGCGGTGAGTGCTGAGGGGCAGAAGAGGCGCCTCAGGTGGGGTCAGTGCTGCCCTGGCGAGGAGTCTTTTCTGGGGCACACCTGTCATGAGTATCCTGTTTGAGAGGCAAAGCAGTGCAGCTCCTTAGTTAATATTTCTTTTTTTTCTTTTTCTTTTCTTTCTTTCTTTTTTTTTTGGCGGAACTGGGGATTGAACTCAGGCCCTTGCACTTGCCAGGGAAGCACTTATTCCACTGAGCCATCTTCCTGGCCCCTCACTGTGTAATTCAAGCTGGCCTTGAGCTCATTATGTAGCCCAGGCTGTCTTAGAGTTCTTGGTGATCCTTCTGCCTCAGCCTCTGGAGTACTGAAATTATAGGTATCTATCTATTCTTAATTCTTACGCAGGATCTTAGAACATTAAGACTAGAAATGGTTTTAAACTTTGTCTTGTCCACCTGGGTGTGCTCGTGCATGCTTGTAATCCCAGCACTTGGGAAGCTGAGGCAGGAGGATTGCCATGAGTTTAGGACCAGTAGGGGGCTATGTAATGAGTTCAGGGGCCCTAAACTACGGAGTAAGACCCTGTCTCAACCCAAACAAAACAGGCCACAGTAGCAAGGACATGGTCTGCCCAACCTTATTTTGTAGATCTGGAAACTGAAGCTTGAGGTGTTTTCCAATCTGCCTGCCTGAGGTTATACCCTTCAGACAGAACTGGGACTCTATGTGGAATGTGTCAAGCCCTTGGTTATAAACCTGCCTCTCTACCATGTGTATCGTGGAGCTAATAGAAGGGTGACTGAAAGTACACTGAGCGCTTAGATAAATAATGACACAGTGACAAACACTTTGCCATGCATCTCCCCCAGGTCCTGCCCCTGCCGCCGGCACACTTGTCCCATCCTTCTGAAGCACTTGCTGAAGCACCTCTGGGAGTCCTCTTTTGGAGAGTCTTCAGGAGGTGTGGTCAAAGCCTCGAGGAAGCTTGTGGCTGAGGGCCCATGTGAGGCAGGCCGAGGAAGCAGGGCTCATCGGCTCTGCCTCACGCACCAGATCGGTGCTCTCTGGGTTTTGGCTTCCTCACAGAAAGCAAAAGCTTTGAATTGATTTGGAACACAGACAGCCACTCAGTGCAGCTAATGACACTCACAAAGGGGACTTGCTTCACAGAGTGGTAAGAGCAATGATTCATAAATGTGTTTGAAGCCAGGCTGAGTTTCTACAGAGGGATTAATGGCAGTATGTCTTTGTTTTATTTATTTATGGTGTTTTCAGACAGGGTCTCACTGTGTAGCTCAGGCGGGCCTTCAACTCACTATGTAGCCTGGGTTGGCCTTGAACGCTAGGTGGTTCTCCTGACCAAGCCTCAGTTTTCTGAGTGCTGGGATTATAGGCATGTCCCACCACACCTGGCTGGCAATGTGTCTTTTACTGTTGTCATTTCTTAAGAAAAAAATTTAAACATTCAGTGTATGTTTTGATCACACCTTATTAAATAGAATTGGACTCATGAAGACAGGTAAAATCAAGTTCAAGTCACGAGGGTCAGTTTTACGAGTTTTCCATGCAGCCTTCTCTCACTGTGTTTTCCTGCTTTCACTCTGTTCACCCTGAAAGACTCCACGGGTAGCATCACTCATCACCTTCATGGTTCTCCGTACCCATTTTCCTATCCCAGGGTCACTCTGGGGAGGGCTGGTGGAATCTGAAGACCGTCCCTCCAAGGGCAACCCCGTGCCTGCAGAGGAGCAGCATCCCCACCCCTCAGGCCCTCTGAGGTCCTGGTCCACCTGGCTCTGAAGTGTGACTCCATCTGGGCCAGAGCTGGGCAGCGCTCCCACAGGCTCAGGGAAGCGCATGGAATCTGCCACGCTGATCAGAGCCTTTGCTGGGCACTGGAGCACCCAACTCACCCAGCCTCTGCTCAAGCCTGCACAGGACACACCTGCCCTCTGACCAGCAGGATATGACTTGTGCAGGGGCCTTTCCTCCTCACCTTGCCAAGGAGGAGGCTGGGCCTTGCCCTGGCAGGCATGGAAGGAGGACAGCTGAATGATCACCATACATCATGGGGTCTGGTTTTTTTTGGTGGAACCGGGGATTGAACTCAGGCCCTTGCGCTTGCCAGAGAAGCACTTATTCTACTGAGCCATCTCCCCGGCCCCAAAATGGCAGAAGGATTTTTATTTATTTATTTATTTATTTTTTTGATGGTCTCAAGATGCCTTGAGGGCATCTCTGGTTTCCTGGGAGAGACTAGGTTCGAACCAGAGCATCTTGAGCCTGACTGCTTTGTTAAAGCAGGCACTGAAACAACTGCGCTAATGGGCAGGGCCCCCATGGGGTCTGTTTTGGAGATTTTTAGCCATGCAGACACTGCACATTCCCATTAGATTTAATGCACTCTGCTGAGCATGGTATCATACAGCCCTGTAATCCCAGCGCTCAGGAGGGTGAGGCAGGAGGATCATTGCAAGTTTGAAACCAACCTGGGCTACAAAGTGAGCTCAAGGCAGCCTGAACTGTATAGAGAGACCCTGACTCAAAAAGACCAAAAAAAAAAAAAAAAAGACAATGCATTTTCTGCTGGGAAAGGTGGACCGCCTCCTAGGTAAACGTTTACTTATTTCTGCTTCCAGGGGTGGACTGGAGGATTTTTTTTTTTTTTTTTTTTAAATTGAACTCAGGCTCTTGTGCTTGCCAGGGAAGCGCTTATTCTACTGAGCTATCTCCCTGGCCCCTGGATTGGGGGATTTTAATTAAATATATGCAGCCTTTAGTAAATGATATAATTATTTACAATGAGAATCACAATGCAGAGATACCACCTGTAGCAGGTGCTTCTCACCAGTGTCACTGAGATTTCTGAGGCGACTCTGCCTGTAGGTAAAGAACATTCCTAGGAACTCTGCATCCCAGCTGACGTGACCTGGAATTGTGCGTGTTGGAAGTTCCACTTTCCCTTGCACTTGTAGAAGCCACCGTGCTCCCACCCACTTTCTCAAAGGTCTGGCATTCAGAACACATACATTTTATTGAATGTCCCTGTATTACAGCTTTTTCATAGAGGATCAGGAGGATAATTAACAGCCAGGTGATTACAGGAAGCTGTGTGAGGAAAGGGATAGGCTTCTACAAGGTCGCTGTGCCGAAACAAGGAGTCCATAGGTTTCCATTTCCCCAATGGTCAGAAGAAAAAAACAAAGAAACAAAGAGTCCTAGAGATACACACCTGCATAAGCGGACAAGCAGACCACACACGCTCAAAACAATTCTATCTGCAATTCATGGAAAGGAACTTTTGAAAAAAAAGCAAGAAGGTACAACGTATAAGAACCGTGCTGTAAGTCCTGCCGCGGTGCCAATTGCTAAAAGTGCTGGAGCCCGCCCAGTAAGGGGTGAAATCCATTCGGTCATCGACCCCAGAAAACAGGCGTGCAGGCTGGCTCAGGGATCCAGCCTGCCGGGAGAGTCGCCTTCTGGCTGACAGATGGCAGGAACCACCCGGGAGGGATCAGGGCCTGTCCAGCGCCTCCCATGTGGCTCAGCTTTCCCGGCCCTGAGCGTGAGAGGCACAGGAAAGGTAGAGTTGGGCTTGCTGGGTGCAGGACCGGTTTACTCGGAAGCCCATGGCAGGGCGGATCCCATCATTTCTACCCCAAGAGGGTTCAGGCAAGCAGCCGTGTCCTTACTTTTACGTAGACCCTGCGTTTTCCCACACCGTTACTGCTCTTTTCAGCAGCCCTCGCGGGCACACATGCGATTTATTCCTTTCTCCTTTTTCATGGATACTTTCGTTTATCGGATGGAGCCTCTGCGAGGCTGGCATTTTGAGTTTCAAGGTGCGGTTTTTCCTCTGATCTTTGCTTCCGGGACTCTGGGCTCTCCAGCCTTTCAAGGCTTTTGGATTCTTCCTCTAGTCATTCCCGGGGAACGTGCTCAGGTCGCCGAAGACGCCTTTCTTTCTTTCTTTCTTTATTATTATTATTTTTTTTTCGAAGATGCCTTTCGAAAGCTCCTCTGATCTCCGAACTGACCGCAGGGCAGCACCGGAGAACCCGAGGGTTTGCAGAGGCTGCGCGCTTGGGGAGGCGCGGTGCAGGCGTCGGGCGCGAGGTGGCGCTGCAGGCCCGCACTAGAGAGGGAGAGCGCACGGGTCCTGTTCACGGCCTGACCTTGGAGCTGGCGCCAGATAGTCAGCTGGTGTGGTGCTGCCTCCTGACCCGCTGAGCTCTTCTTTGGTTGATCAGCGTGATCACCTAGGCTGACCTCTTGTGCAGCAGACAGTATCCGTGAATGAATGGATGGATGGATGGATGGATGGATGGATGAATGAATGAATGAATGAATGGGCCCTATGAGCCTCCAGGGTGTGGAGGCCACGGGAGCAGCAGCCTGGGTGGCTGGGGTCACCTCCTCAGCACTCTGAACCTCAGTCTCCCTCTCTGTGAAGTGCGAGAACTTTTTGGGAAGGCACATGGGACCCAGCGGCCTCGGGTCTCTCTTTCATGTTTCTGGCTCCCTCTGTGCTTAGAGTTGTTGTTTGTCACAACCTCCTGTTTAATGTTGGTGTGTCCTGGGTGCTGGCATACCACCGATCCTTTTGGGGTTCCGGGGCAACCCCAAGAGCAGCCTGGGCAGCAGTCAGCATCTTCTGGGCCTCTGGACCCTGGGTCAGCACAGCACCTTGCCTCACAACCTCTGAAGGGCCCAGCCAGTCAACAGGGTCTTTTCTGTCCTGAAGGCTTGGAAGACAGTCTTGGGGCTCATCCTTGCCTTCAAGTCCCACAGCCAACAGTTCTGTCAGCTGCTGGCCCTCCCGCCTCTCCCTTGTCCCTGTCCTTTCCTTCCTGTAGTTCCGTGTAGCCTGGGGCTCACAGAAGGCATTGGAGGTGGAGTGGCGAGATGTCACTGAAGGTGCTGTGATCAACCATGTCCCTGCTGAGGGCAGTGAGATGCTGTTGGTGATTGGGTACTGACGCAGGGGGCAGAAGGTAACTTAGACATGGGCTTGGCTCTGTGCAAACATCCCGACTGAGGCCTCAACACTCCATGGACGCAGCTCCGGGTCAGGCTGGAGATCCATATCAAGATTTCTGAGGGGGCTGGGAGATGACTCAGTGGAATAAGTGCTTCCCTGGCAAGCGTAAGGGCCTGAGTTCAACCCCCAGTTCTGCCACAAAAGAAAGAAAGAAAGAAAGATTTTTGCTTCCCTGTTTACCTCTGCCCAGCTGCCTCGTGTGTCTGGAAGCCACTGAAGGCCCTCGCATCTCTCCTGCGTCAGCTGTGGATCTCAGCCTGTGCATGGCCACATTGGCTCCCACACAGGACGCCAGGCCTGGCTGGCAGCGGGCCTAGGGGCAAAGTGCAGAACTAGGAGCTCCCCTATTTGGAGACTCCAAAGTGGGGTTGGTGGGAGGTGTGGAGAGAACCAGACCTGCAGATGGCTTTTCTGTGCAGCTGTGGTCAGGAGGAGGAGCAGGAGGAGCCGGCGCTGAAACCTATGTGACTAGGGCCAGTCACTGATCATGGGCCCTTCCTATTCTTGGGCTTGGGGACACAGTGGCTGGCTTTTCTTGCTAATGGGTGTGATGTAAGATCACCATACCAAAGAGTGTCTTTAAATGGTGGCTGCCTCTTTCCATCCTGCCACAGACTCCATGGTGGGAGATGAGGCTGGGACTTTCCTGATCGTGGAAGGCATCGTCCATCTGTGTTGGCTCCCTCTGGATGCTTAAGGTCTCAATCATATTCCATTAGAGCTGTTTGGAGCGGATTCCTTGGTGCTGTCTCCCAGGTAATGTGTCATCTGTAGCTCAGGTTCATTTCATCATAGCCAAGGGTCCCCTCGTGTGCCAGGGTCAGTGTCCTGAAAGGACCCAACCCATCAGTGTGGGCAGCCCTCTGAGGGGTGGGCTCAAAGTGTCTGGTGCCCAGGCTGACCCTGGCTGAGTCATACAGCACCCTGCATGCCTCAGTGGGCAAGGTGAGTTGCCTTCAGGGGGTGCGGAGGCAACTACAGGAGTTGCCCCAGGGCCCCACAAGCACCCAGGCCCTTTCCCTAGGCTCCTACATGCTGTGAGTCTGCTCAAAGCTTGAAGGGCTCGGCCCTCTCAGGCCACCATGCTACCTCTCTCTGGAATGTGTTTCTTCCTCCATCCCGCACAGGTCTCATGTGATGGAGTTTGGGCCACTTTCCTGCAGGCAGCAATTACACACACACACACACACACACACACACACACACACACACGGCCAAGGGCCTCAGAGAATGCGCAGTATTGTATGATGGATGATGTGTGGGGCAGACCATTCCCTGCTTGGGTATTTTGTTCTTCAGAAAGAGAAGACTTTAACTTTCTTTTTATTTTTCCTTTGCCTAAGAAGTTAAATAAATCGAGTTGCCTGAACCACTGCTGGTGCAGTCCTGAATATCAGAGCCCTTTAGAGTCTCTTGTCTTGATTGTCCCTAACTTCTGAGTCCTATGCAATTTCAGGCCCCTTTTTTAAGTGCTTGCTGTAATCATTTACAGGCTGTGTTGTAATTCTAACCAGGCCTGGGGGGTGCCCTTCTCTCTGCAGCTGCTTGATCTAAACGCCTAGTCACTGGAAACCAGGCTGAGCTATGCTGGAGCCCTGGAACTCTTGCTTTCTGCTGGCTGTGTGATTTTGAGTCACTTGCTTAGCTGCCCAGAAGGTCCAGTTTACCTGCAGTGTTCAGGTGACATCATGTCAGCTAGTGGCTGCGAGTGCTCCAGGTGTTGGGATGTTGCGGGTAGTGTTACGGAGGGCATTTCTCAGTGTTTCCTTGACATAGAAATGGCCACATCAGGGCATCTGCTGGCTGCTGCTTGGGTGCTGTTATTCACAGGCAAGGGGATGAGAAATCGCTGAGAGTCACAGTTCTGCCCCTGCCTTTTTGGCATGTCCCATCACCTCCCTCAGCCTGGTTCTCTCCTCTAAAAAATGCTGTAGTTGCTGGATGGCAGCCCACACTTGTACGCTCAGTGCTCTGGGAGATTGAGGCAGGAGGATCACAAATTTGGACCTGGCTATTTAGGGGCTTAGTAAGACCTCATCTCCAAATAAACAATAAGGGGCCGGGGAGATGGCTCAGTAGAATAAGTGCTTCCCTGGTAAGCGCAAGGGTCTGAGTTCAATCCCTGGTTTAAAAAAAAAAATCCAAATAAACAATAAAACGGGGTCACTTTGGTATAATAGATCATGCAGATGTCACTCTGAGTCCAATCCATGGGTATTATTTGTACAACTGTGTTTGACAACCTCACTACTGTTTACCTATTGTCACTTTAAAGATGCTGTAGATAGGGGCTGGGGAGATGGCTCAGTGGAATAAGCACTTCCCTGGCAAGCACAAGGGCCTGAGTTCAATCCCCAGTTCTGCCAAAAAAAAAAAAAAAGAAAAAGGATACTGTAGATCCTCATCCCCCAGGACCCGGGGGCATCTGAGCCAGAAGCCCCAGGGTACTGATGCTCAGTCCCTTATGTAAAATAACATCTGTGTATAACTCAGATCCTGCAGTATACTCCCTCCCTCCACCACCTCCCATGCTGGGGATTGAACTCAGGGCAGGGAACAACATAGCAAGTTCTCTCCCACTGAGCCACCCCACCCTGTCCTGTTTAAGTCATTTCTAGCTTACTTATAATACCTAATGCAACATAAACTATACAAATAGTTGTTTGTATGGTATTTTTTTTTTTTTTTTTGGCAGAACCAGGGATTGAACTCAGGCCCTTGCACTTGCCAGGGAGGCACTTATTCCACTGAGCCATCTCCTTGGCCCCTGTACTGTATTGTTTAGGGAACAGTGACAAAAGAATGTTGACACATATTCAAGGCAGATAGTTTGTTTTTCCATCCATGGTTGGATTCATAGATGGATTGAAAATGTTTCTGTTTTTTTTTTTTTTTTTTTTTTTCACTTTTTTCTCCTTAAAAATGTGGGACCAGTTTTCAATGCCATGTCCTTCAATTTTTTTTTACAGAACCAGGGATTGAACTCAGGCTCTTGTGCTTGCCAGGCAAGCCCTTATTCTACTGAGCCATCTCCCTGGCCCCTGAAAACATTTCTGATCCGTGGTTGGTTGTGTTAGGTGTCCCCCCATCCCCGCCCATCCCCCCACCTCCAGCAGAGAAGCAGAAGTGAAAGAAAGGTGGTGAGGAGCCTTTCTTGACTCTGAGGGCAAGGAGAGGATCTGAGGGACATGGGGATCCTCAGGCCTGAGCCAACGCAAGGCTGAGACTTCATGGACTTTTTCTAGGGGTGGGGCTTGAGGGGCAGGCTCAGGGACTTGAAAGAAGCTGATGGGGGCTCCCTTGTGCACACGGGAAAGTAAAAAGAAGATGTACTCAGGACTCGGGCTCAGGTGAAGGAGGAAGTGGTCACTGGGAGGATAAGCTGTTGTTTGGGGCCATGTTGGATCATGTTGGATCAGCGCCATAATAATTTAGCAGTTTGTACTTGGGCCGGAACCTTTCGGGTTGAATCTCTGAGTGCAGAGCCCCTCAACATGGGGGGATGATTGTATATCTTACCACAGAAGTGAGGGGGTGCCTTGGGGGCGTGTGGGGTGAGTAGAGCTGAGGACACCATGACATTGAGACTTTAGGTGCCACTTTTTGCTTGGAGACCTGCTATGGGTAGTAAGCTAGTGGACTGACTAAGTCCCTGAGGACTTAGAGTGGTTTGTAAGTGTGAGCCCTTTAGCTACTCTCAAAACACAGTGGCTGTCTTTTGCCCTCCTGACCTGTGCATCTGTAAATTATTATTACCATTATTTCATCTTGCTTCAAATGAACCCATGTTGCTGTGCTATAAAGCAACTAGGAGTCCTCTGAGGGGCCTCAGCAGTGACACCCAAGGAGCCAGTATTTCTCCTGTCCTTGTCATGAGCCACCGTGCCAGGTGTCAGTGCAATAATTTAAGCCTTCCAGCAAACTATGAGAAGCTGCTGTTGCAACATTCATTTGGAGTTTAGGAAATGGGTACTCAGCTGAATAACTTGCTCAGTGGTTGGCCTGGGACATACACCAGGTAAGGCTGACTGCAGGAGGGTGCTCTGGTGCCCCTGAGCGAGGCAGCAGAGAGTCCAGCTAGCACAGTGCTTGTTCCAGTCAGCCCCCTGGACAGGTCATCTGGCTGCTGTACTTCTCTGCTCAAAGAGGGTCCAGTTATTCTCATGTAGGTGGGGCAGGGTTATAGCTCAGCGGTTTATAGTGCAGGGCTCCTGGCTTCTCCTTGTTTTCCTTAACAGAGATCCCACTTATCCTGTTGGCTTGCTCGCGCTCTCTCGCTCTCTCTCTCTCTCTCTCTCTCTCTCTCTCTTTCTCTCTCTTTCTCTCTCCCCTTCTCCCCCCTCTCCCTCCC
>NW_004524592.1:11454055-11460178 GCF_000260255.1 Octodon degus
TTTATTTATTTATTTATTTATTTATTTATTTTTCTTTTCTAATTCAGACTTTTCAGTTGACTTTCTCCAAAAAGCCAGTCTTGGATTCATGCAATATTGTTATTTATTATTACCAACCATTTTTGTTGGGGATTTAAGGAAATGCTGTATGTCTGTAAGACCAGTTTGGGAATTACTAGTGTGATTTCAAAGGTTGTTGAATGGGTTTGTACAAGAACGCTTTCAAGGGACAAGGCCAAAACCCCCCATGCTTATTAGGGATCAGTATTCTGATCACTTGAGTTTTCCTTTATAGTAAAATAAAAACTTCTGTGGAAAAGGTCACCCACGAACTATTGCTGGTTGTTCGTATCTTGCATCTTTGGCCTTTGCTCAGGGAGCAGTTGCCAGCAGAAGGAACGAGCTTGGGCCTGGGCATGGAGTGAGGATTCTTTCTCAACAACCACTCTTCACGCGAGTCTTTCCCTGAGGTGATGTGGCTCCTGAGCACACGGCCTGGGTTTGGTTTCCAGGTCCCTCCCTCATCGCTGCCACTGTGTTGTGTCTTCACTAAAAGCTTCTGAGCCTGAACCCAGTGATTGTGTTACTTTGACTTGCTATTGTAACAGCTTGGTTTATTTATTTATTTGGCTTTAAAAAAAATGTATTTAGTACAGAGTCTATAGGGTCTCACTACACAGATTGGTCTTGTAGTGATTCTCCTGTTTTCAGCCTCCCAAGCGAGCAGCTTGGCCTAATAAGCATTGCACATGTAGGCACGCAAAAAGTGAGCTATTTTACTATGGTGAAATTAATGTTTTAAGTTTTATAAAAATTTCTATTTTAATTTAGCCATATACTTGCAAGAGATTATACTAGAAAAAAAAAAAAAAAAAAAAAAAAAAAAAAAAAAAAAAAAAAAAAAAAAAAAAAAAAAAAAAAAAAAAAAAAAAACGGACAAAGGGCCTGCTGGATAGCTCAGTGGACTAAGTACCTGCTTAGGTCCTCTTGGGGACCATCATTCAACCCCTGCCACCACATGAAGTGCCAGCCCCACCCCTGGGCGCACTGAGTAGGCCACTGAGTCTGGGTGTGGTGGTGCACACCTGTAATCCCAGTGCTGGGGAGGCTGAAAACAGAAGGATCACTATGAGTCAGAGCTACAAAGTGAGACCCTGTACCAAATGCATTTTTTAAAAAAAGAAAGAGTAAAACCCAGCCATATTCTAGGAGGGTGCTATGCTCAGATTGCTTCAAGTTTCTGCTCTACTTTGGAAAAACGGAAAAGCAAGCATCATGGTAGATATATTATATGCATGGTTGACAGGTAGAATTCATCGGCCATCCCAGTGGATCCATACTAAAGCCTACTCAAAAGTAGCAGTGAAAATTAATGAGGCTTGGAGTGAAATATAATGCTGAAGTCCTTGCTTGCCAAAATGTGGTATGTTAACCAAAGGTGCCACCCTCCGCTGGATGCCAGCCTCTGATTTCATCCTAGATGAAATGAATCAGAATCTTCATTCTACCAAGCTCTCATATCAGTGTTTGAAAAGGTCTGGCCTAAGCCATAAAGGTCTCATTAAAGTTTTGTTTTTTAGAGAAGTTTTAAGCTCACAGTAAACTGAAGGGAAGCCACAGAAGGGACCCCATATCCCCTCCTCCCCACCTTAGCTCCCCTGGTGTTGCCATCTTACACTAGAGTGGGAGGAGTGTTATAGAGTGAGCCTACCTCACCCACAACCCCGGGGCACAGCTGGACTCTTTCTTGGTGTCCTGTGTCCTATGGCTTTGGATAAGTGTGCATTGGTGCGGCTCCATGTTCATAGGTGTGGCATCTGCCCCAATCACATCAGATAAAGGGCTCCTGTGACCCAGAGAACCTGGAGTACAGTGGAGAATTATAAGGAGGGAAGTGAGTGGGGGCCATCTCTGAAGATGCACTGTGATTGCCTGAGTCATTAGGACAAAGATGTTCATGTCCTAATGTTCATTTCTTGGAAACAGGACTGTGTGATGTTGCTTAATCCATTACGGTTGCTCATGGAGCAAGGTTGTTAACCAGCTTACCTAAATATGGGTGAGTACTGTCTGGATGACCTAGATGGGCCTCGGTAATCACAAAGTTTCATTAAGTGCAAAAGAGGGAGACTGCCATTTAGCATGAGATGGTGATTTCCAGATGAGATGGTCTGGCCCTAGGTGATGCAATCTTCTCTCCCATTTGCCATTTCCTTTTAAAGGAAAAAATACCACTATGAGGAGTGTAGCTTTGAGTGTCAGATATGGGCCACATCTTGGGAAACCTGACGTGGTCCAGTGGTTGAGTGACTTTCTCTCATGAAGTGACTGTAAAAACTTCTCCTAGGGGCCGGGGAGATGGCTCAGTGGAATAAGCGCTTCCCTGGCAAGTGCAAGGGCCTGAGTTCAATCCCTGGTTCTGCCAAAAACAAAACAAAACAAAAACCAAAAACTTCTCCTAGAGCTTCTCCCTAGGTGATGGAGGATGAGGTACGAGCCAGAAGTGAAAGTCTAAAACTGGAAGGCAGGGGTGGATTTCACCCCCTAGGGCTCCAGAAAGCAGCACAGCCCTCCTGACTCCTAGCTATAAGTCCCCTGGCATCCCTTTCACACTTCTGACCTCTGGAGTGGGAGATCATACTAGTGTTGCACTGTGGTAGGGAGAAACAAATACACCCATTTAGTGAGCTCACTATTTTGCTCAGGGTCACCCCTGGCAATGTGCTCCTCAGTTATTTACATCGACAGTTAAGTTTTAACTGTTTTCACTGAAAATGGGATGGGTTCTTGACATTTTTTAAAGGAAATATGCAATGTATAAGAAAGCCCATAGGATGGATGGATATCTATCTATATCTATATCTATATCTATATCTATATCTATATCTATATTTTTTTTCCTGAATTGGAAGACACTGGCAAATCCTAGAGGTCCTTGGATCAGCACTAAGAATACTGACAGCCATTGGACAAGCCTGACAGAACTTGCTGCTTGATATGCCACCAGATAAAGGACACGCACACCACGGAGTCAACCTTCTGTGTGAAAGGTGTCAACACAGAGACATGGCAAACATGGACCCCGTCCTTGGAATACAAGCTCTGGGAAGGCAGTACTGTCACCTACATCTTTTGGGCTGTGCTACTACATGGCAGCTCTGCTTATTAAATTGTTTTTCTATTGATCAAGGAGATAACCGCTCCTCACCATGATTCATGGAAGAGAAAGGCAGACACTAACTTGGGCTAGAACTGAGGTCACCCCCTCCCTCACCTCATGTGAATGTTTGGGGCCAAAAGAGCAGCTGTGAAGCCAGCAGCCACGGTGGCACACACTCAGCTCTGTGACTTAAATACACATTTCCTCCTGTGTGAGCACATTATCTGGCTGACCTGTTAATTAGTCCTCTGGTCCTGGTAAGTCTGTTTTATGTACAGGCTAGGAGCTCCGACTTACACTCCATAATCATAGTCCCTTGTTTTTGTCTAGTATGTTTTTGCTGGGAAAGACAAAGCATAGGTTTTTGGCATTTCCTTTTAAAGGACAAAATACCACTATGAGGGCTGTAGCTTTGAGTGTCAGATATGGGCCACGTCTTGGGAAACCTGGTTAGGTCCAGTGGTTGAGTGACTTTCTCTCATGAAGCGACTGTAAAAACTTCTTCTGCTAGAGCTTCTCTCCGGAGACTTGTTGGCAGAGAGAATAGAGTCGCTCAGCAATAATATATTTCTGAGTTATTATGCCAGTAGAGTTCTGAGAAATAGTTGGATTTGAGAGAATGTTTTTATGACAGGCCAAAGTGCTAAAAAATAACTAAACTAGTGCAATCTCCAGACACAATCAACATTTCAGTCTGCTGAAATTTGGTTTACTGCAAAATGACTTGCTTACTTCGGGTGTATCCCAGGACAAAGGTAATAAATGATGCACTTTCACCTCCCCGCCAAAGACGGAGTCGATGAACCCTTCTATCCCAGAGAAGCGTGGTTCTCTATGATTTACAGAAAGTTCTGCCATGTTTGTTCCCTGTGACATCTGGTTAAATGCTTTTTTTCCCAAACGTAGGATTAATTGTCCAAATCAGGGAAGCAGAGTGTTAGGAGGCCAGCCTGTGGGCTTATTGTTTCTTTAAGCAGAAGGAAGGGAGAAGTGTGGAAGTGATCTAACTACTGGTGGCATTTGGAAGATGGATATGCATGTTTCTCCACTGAGCTGGAAAGCAGTACACTCAACTGAACTCAAGAGGGCGCTGCATGGCAGAACTTCTTGTGAAAGGCCATCCAGCAAGCTCTGGCGGGACTTTGCCACCTGGCTCTGGAGTTGGGTCATTGAATCATTTGACCTCTTCTGAGGTCAGGATGTAAGGTTGGTTAGTTTCATTGAATAGTTCATTAGCTATTGTTCAGGTCTTAATTAGTGTTGACCAAGTCATGGCGGTGCTTAACAGAAGGATTAGAACCTTTGAGTAGTGTTCCATTTGGATATTTTTTGGGACAGGGAGTCAAACCCTTTAGGCTCTGCACTCTGTATTCCTATGTGCACTCATTTAACCAATATTTCATTTCCTACCATAAATCTTGGTCACTGCGGTACTCACTGGCCGTGTAGCCCACGCTTGCAGATAATTGACTTGCCGGTGAATTAAGTACAGGCACTCAGGACAGGAGCAGGAAGAAACATTCCCAGCGGCTGGGGGTGATATGGCAGGTCTCCATTATGTAGGTGCAAAGTTTCAGATGGGATTTCAATTAGCAGTGTTGTCAGTGCCATTATGCACTGAACCTTGTCCCATGTACTTCGGGTGAACAAAAAAGTTATTGTGACCTCACGAATGGAGGCAAGCTGTTTCCCTACCTCCGAAGAATGTGAACGAACCACCATCATCATGAATAAGGCATGCAAGGCGCGGGAATGGAATCTCTTCCGGGGGGGGGGGGTTAAATATATGATTTCTCCAGTGTACTTTAATTTTTCATTGCACCTGTTACTTGCTCACATGCCAGACATTGTATATACTGTTTTTTTGAAGGTGGTGGTAGTGGTAGGGGTTAGTGAGGTAGGGTGGGGATGCGTATATAGTCATGTACTCCTCAGGGGCAGGATACAGCACTGAATTCCACATTGTTGAACTTGTGTAGGGTGCCAGGGACTGTGCCGCCAGTGCCGAACTGCCTCCCACCTGGCTGTGCACGAATGGGTCTAGGGAAACAAGGCTCACAGCCTCGCTTCCATCTGGACCCTGTGCTAAACTGTGTGCCTGGGTTTGTTTTTCTGTGATCTGCCAGGTTCTCCTTGACATTTCTTTCTTTCTTTTTCTTTTTTTTTTTTTTTTGTTGCAGAACCGGGGATTGAACTCAGGCCCCTTGCACTTGCCAGGGAAGCACTTATTCCACTGATCCATCTCCCCGGCCTCTCCTTGACTTTTCTAAATACCCTTTTCCATATTCTGAAAGAAAATAATTTGTCTCCTCAACCTTGAATTTTACTATGGCCAATTCCCCTGGGGGAGAGGATGCTGCCAAGCCACACTGAAGACGAGAATTTAATAATGTACTGCTGTTGTGGGTGGGATCCTAAGAGATCACTACAAGAAAGAACTTCTCTGAAGAAATATGGAAAGAGGGGCCAGCAATATAGCTCAGTGGCACAGGTACTGGCCTTGTAAGTGCAAGGTCCTAAGTTTGATTCTAGATCCCCCCCAAAAAAATAATAATTTTTTAAAATGGAGAGAGATGACATCTCATTTCATTAAAGAGGCAAACTATCAGCAAGCATCTGATTCATCCATCCATCCATCCATCCATCCATTTATCTATGTATCCATCCATTCATTCATCCATTTCAGAATTAGAATCTCAGAATAAAAGGAATTCTCATGGATACCTTTGTTAATGTGTATTTCAATTACCAAGGAAAAATTAAAGTTTTTCTGACTTAAGTTTGATTTGGTAACTGCTTTTTTTTTTTTTTTTTTAATTTATGTGTGTGTGTGTGTGGCCAGCTCAGCCCACCAGGGGGGGGCTGGCTGGCATGTGGTGCTGGGGGATTGAACTGTGGTCCCTGTGTTTTGCTTAGCTTGTTCTAGGTAGGTGCTTTAGACCACTGAGCCATCTCACCAGCCC
>NW_004524592.1:11460938-11461717 GCF_000260255.1 Octodon degus
ACTTCAATCAACAGAAAATATGATGTAGCCCCTACTGAGGAAGGAGGGATTGAGACACTTCCTGCTCCTTTTCCCAGTCCATAGTCATCACCTACAGCCAGATAACCTAGTAAGCTGCTTGATGGTGGCCTTTGATGGTGGCCTCCTTATGGCCACGATGTGTGAAGCTGAGGCTGAGGGCGCTGCTGACCGCTCAGCTCCCTACTGTTAAGCCTGTTTGCTCAGTGGCGCTCAGTCCTGGTGAGCAGCAGTTGTCTGTTCTTTTCCCAGTGTCTGAACTCAGCATGGTGGCCACCAGCATGGTCTCCACTTGGAAGACAGCTTCCAGAGTTGCCAAGCCCTGAGGTAACTGTCTCAGGGTCAAGAAATCAGAGGCCAAAACTGCAATTCAGAGTCCAAACCTGGAGGAGGATTCCCTGGCCCCTGGAGTCCAGGGTGTTCTTCTTGGGAGGTTGAGGACCTTTCCATTCACGTTCTTGAGTCAGATTCTCAATTCCATTGCTTCCTAAAGGTGCACTCACTGAGTGTATTTGATTTTGCCTTCAATGCGTGGGATCAGACATAGGATTTATATGTGAGACTAGACTCTGGGACTACCAAAGTTGTTCTTTTTTGCTACAGGGAATCAAACTCAGGTCCTCATTCTTGCCAGACAGGTGCTGTGCCACTGAGCCAAATCTCTAGTCCAACTGTTAGTTTTTTTTTTTTTTTAATTATTTTAACATTTATTTATTGTGTGTGTGTGTGTGTGTGTGTGTGTGTGTGTGTGTGGCCAGCTC
>NW_004524592.1:11461970-11462588 GCF_000260255.1 Octodon degus
GGTGCTGGGGGATCGAACCGCGGTCCCTGTGCTTTGCCAAGCTTGTTCCAAGTAGGTGCTTTAGACCACTGAGCCATCTCTCCAGCCCCTTTAAGGATTTTTTTTTTTTTGCTCCGAATGCCCTCAGGGCTTGTTTGGCTGGCTGGAGAGTTGTGGGGATTGAACTCGAGCCACCTGAGGGCAACTGTTACAGTTTTAAAGATGTAGGTAGAGTATTTTCTAGGATTAGGTGGTCAGAGTTTTGGAGCTATTTCTTCAACCATAGTCTAGTGATGCAAATGCCACAGACCCATTCATCATCTTGATCTTCAGTGAAAAGGAGGGGAAAGAAGAACCAGGGAGAGTGGAGACTCTAGGTACCGGGAGAGAAAATATAGAGAGAATAATTAGATAATCGGATGATACCCAGAGTTAAAGCACTCTGAGATAATTAGATAATACCTGGAGTTAAAGAACTTCCTAGGAGAATGGACTCAACTAGTAATAAAAAATGACCATCACCAGGCCCAGAAATCTTTTTCTTTTGTTGCTCAATGGAGCTTCTTCCTTGAGGACCAGTCTTTGAGTAAAACTCTGACATGGAGGTTTGGTTTGCCTCTTAAGAGCCATAGCACATGC
>NW_004524592.1:11464123-11466661 GCF_000260255.1 Octodon degus
CTGAATGCATCACCTTCATGCACACGCCCTGGCTAGCCAGTGGAGACTTGTGCTGTGGGTCTAAGGGCGAGAAGAACTAATCCTCCCTGCTCGTGTGAGCATGCAGGGAGTGGGCCATCTCATTCTCCCAGTTTCTTGGATTTCTCTCATTCATGGGAAGATTGAATTGTGTCACCATGTTAACGTCAGGGCCTTACATGCTGCTATTTGAAATCACATGTTGGGGAAGGAGAGAACTGGCAACATGCCCCGTGGGATAGTGTAGCGCTATCCTGACTGAAACCGTCTTGAGATGCATAGATAAAGGATTTGAGAGAAATGCACTGTGCCGTTTCAGGCTGTCAGGCAGATCTGTGTTCTGCGGCATGGTTGGATGACAGTGTCCCAGGAGGGTGCTCGGGGTTGTTGAGCCTCCCTCAACAGTGAAACTGGAGGGGAACCCGAGCCTGGCTCCTGGCTCCTGCCCGAAATGGCCATCCAGTGGGCAAGGTCCAGAGCTTTCTGGAGAGGACGTCTTGCCTGACCCGGGCTCCTCGGAGAGCAGCCCCCACTGTTCACAGCCCTTCTCCAGGCAGCGCGGATGCAGACTTCCTGGACTGTGAGCAATAAACTTGGTTAACAACCTGGCTGGCGAATTATTGCCAACTCGGCAGAAATAAAACAGAGTCAGTTGAACTATCACCAGGAAAAGAAAGCTTTCTAATTCTGTCAATTTTATTGAGCTGTTTGAAACAGAGACTGGGTCTCACAAGGAGTCCCCACCCCCACCTCTGGCCACAAGTCAGAGCTCATCGGAGCGACGGAGCCACCTCGAGACTAGAGAGCTCGGGTCTGTGGTTGGATTGAATTCCTTATGTCAGCAGAGGTGCAAGAATCATGATGTCTCTGCCCCATAATGGAACAATCAAGCAGCCGGGCGTGTGTTTATGTATGTGAGAGCTCTGGAGGGAGGGCGAGAATGCATGCATGACTTGCATGAAGGCAGGGACCCAGGCCAGCGAGAGACGCTTAATAGCTATTTAACTATTTTTAAACAAACCATAAAATCGCATTGACTGAAGGCCTACTGGGATTCTCCATCTGAACATCTTCTAGGAGGTTGTTTCCCAAATGAGGGTTTAGTACCAGAGAGCCACACATCGGAGTTGTCAACCTAGTGGGCTGGGTGGAAGGGTGGGGCCTCAGCTGGTGCTCATTAGTGTGCGTGTATAACCCTCTCCGGTCACAGATGTCTGGGGTTTCTACCCGAGCTCCTCCAATTGTTCGGTGCTCTGAGCCCTGAGGTTCCCTGGCCCCAGCAGAGGGGTAGTTGGCTGCTCTGGGCAGGGCGATATACGATCCTGGTTATGAGCTCAGGCAGTCCCAGGATACATATATGTGGGGAAGAATTCCCACAGACATCCGGGTAAGAGGGTGGGTGCATCCACTTCTCCTCTTGGCAGCAGGAGTGTTTGTGAAACATACTGTGTGGCATAGATCCATAGCTTATGAGAGCATTTTGTTGATTCAGCTATAAAAATATGAACTACAATGTGTTTGTTAGGAGTACACTGTTTCTTTTTTAAAAATTGAAGAATATACTTTTCCTGTGGCACTGAGACTGTCCTAAGTAAGTCCTCTGTGAAAGGGTAGTTGTTTATAGGATTTCTTTGCATTTCAGGCACTGAGGAAGTGGTTCCTATGAAGGTAGGCATTTCTGTGTTAGAAGATGAAAATCAGCAAAATCAGCTGCTCCTAGATGCCTGTGTCTTAGGAGTAAGAGCTAAGCTTGGGGGTTGTCGCTGAGAGCATAGTGGTCTCAGGACAGTGGGTTAGGATCTTTGGAACTTGTGAACACGATCTGACTTGGAAAAAGCCTTTCCAGTGGCAATTTGGGGAAGGAACTTGAGATGGTGACATTGCCCTGGCTTCTCTGGTGAGCGCTTAAGCTGTCAAAAGCATCCTCCTGGGAGAAAGCAGCAAGAAAGGATAGAACAGTGTAGCCACAGAGGCAGAGAGGGGAGCCAGGTGGTCACAGTCAAGGAACACTAGCAACTGGCAGAAGGCAGGAGACTCTTGCCCAGAGCCTCAGGAGGGAGCGCAGCCCTGTTGATCACTTCATGTGGGCCCAGTAGTAGTGATTTCAGACTTCTAGTTCCTGGAATTTATTTATTTATTTATTTTCTTTCTTTCTTTTTCTTTCTTTCTTTCTTTCACAGGGATTGAACTCAGGACCCTGTGCTTGCCAGGCAAAAGCTTATTCTACTGAGCTATCTCCCCAGTCCAGGCCCCTGGAATTTTGAGAAGATGAATCTTTGTTGTTTTAAGCTACCGCATTTGTGGTAATTTGTTATTGCTTCCTTTGGAAGCTAGTATAGTTCCCATGTCTTATTCATTCATTTTATGTGTGCGCTGCATCTATATGAGTGTATGCATATAAATGTGTTTGCCTATGTGTGGGTAGACAAGTTTAGTAACTCTTATCAGAAATGATTGAGGTGGGGCTGGTGAGATGGCTCAGTGGTCTATAGCATCTACTTAGAGCAAGCTAAGCAACTG
>NW_004524592.1:11467090-11476889 GCF_000260255.1 Octodon degus
TCTTAAAATGATTTTGTACATGAAACAAGGTTTCACAGTGTAGAATCCCATTTGTGGTGGCATTCAAAACATTTGGATTTTTTTTTTTTTTTTAACATTTGGGATTTAGGAGCATTGAGGATTTGGGACGTTGAGGTTAAGGATGTTCACTGCTGTGCACACATGCTATTTATACATAATGTGTGCATTTATAGGGAAAGCCCACTGTAGGCACCGCAGGGCTTTTCAGGAGCTTACAGCCTAGTATCTTGGTTAAGTGCAAAGGTCAGGCTGCCATCGGCTCATATCTGTGACTTACTAGCTCTGTGAGCTTAGACAAATTAAATAACTTCTTTGGGACCTACACAGTTCCGTGAGGATTAAGAGCCATAATCCGAGTGAATGCAGAGCACCGGCTTTGGAGAAGTCCCCTCAGGTGTTGGCCCTACATGGCTTTCTAGGCTGCTTCTGTGACAATCTGATGACTTCCATGTCTGTGGAATGAACTAAGTGCTTCAGGAAGAGAAAAGGCAAGACATCACTTTGAGCAGGGGATTTATGGAAGCATTAAGGATGAAGTGTTATCAGGTGCAGCCTTTGGGGATGGCCAGATTTCAGGGAGCCACAGATGGTGAGGTAGGGACTGGGAAGGACAATTCAGATAAAGGAGTGTGGAGAAGGAATGGAGGGAAGGCAGCCCACGCTGTTTCAGTGGTCTGGCAGCAAGGTTCGAAGGACACAAGGAGACAAGGCAGGCGAGACAGGCCAGGGCCTGACAGAAGGGTCCTGGAACACTCTGCAGAACAGTTGCAGCACGGCACAGCTGGAGGGCGACCAATTAAGTCACAGGTAATTACACCTCCTGCTAGAAGCATGAGCAGCGTCTTGGCACAGGCACCAAGTGGCGTGGGAGGAAAAGGACCCCTCCTCTGTGAGGCTGCTAAGGAGTGGCCAGACTCTTACCCCCAGTCTGGATGAGGAATTGCTCTGGGCCTGGCAATTTGTGGCTGGGTTTTACAGTAATTGCAGTGGCGCCTTCTTTATCTGTAAGGGAATCATTTCCCTGTCTTCAACCGTTGCTTTGGAATCTATGCTATTTAACTCATTAAGCTGTGCCCATTAAACAGGTAAGTTAGGCCAAAAGGCCTGGGATACCAATTTGGGAGGATAGGTAGGATTTTTGTAAAACTAATAAGAAACCTGATGTCTCTCACGCAGCTTGTTGAAGTTGAATTTACACCACAGTCAAATTCTTGGATTTAGATGCCTGCACATGCAGAATTCAGGAAGACTGGTCTTTACCATGGAAGGACTGCAAAAGGGCCACGGGAGCATGTGAGCACACTATACTAGGCTGTACTCGGAGGCCAGAAAGCAGTAGCTTGCAGCTTGACACAGTTCTCATGCCCAGAATACAGTTGTTATGGCAAAGTGAGGTATACCCGTGCAGATGAAGAAGAAGCCTCTGACCCTAGAAGATGTCCACCCTTTGTTACCAGGGGAACACTGAGCTGAGTTTGTTTCAAGCCATGGGTATAGTTTCCTAGTTGGCTTGAGGTCTCAGCAACATGGTAGGGAAATCAGGCAGGGCCAGGCTCTGGTACCTAGGTCTGGGATTTGAAAAGGAAAGATTTATCTCAAGTCACAGTGAATTTATAATTCTAAATATAGCAGCAGTGGGGTTTCCCATGCCATTGTTTTAAGTAGGAGGTAACTTCTTTCTGTTCCTTGCTCACAGTATGCTAAGGCATGGGAGAAAAGCAAGAGGTTTGGATGGGATATCATGTCTGCATCTTGCACTATGAATAACCAGTACAAAGACAACAATATGCAATGTATTATTTATTATTATTATTATTTTTGCTCTGAATGCCCTCAGGGCAGGTTTGACTGGCTGGAGTGTTGTGGGAATCGAACTACAGCAAAGTGAGGCTGACAGCTTTGTGGAAGCAGCCACTTAAAGAACTGAGTTAGGGCCAGGTCCCCAACAATGTATTAATTATTGAAACTGTCCTACTAATCAGTTTTGAAACTGTCTCATTGCTATTTGTTTTTCAACAAAATTGATTAAAAAAAGAGGTTTGATTTAAGGTGGGCTGGGGTCTTTGGATACCTTCAGTGAAGGATTAGGCTGAACTGGTGGCAGTGGCTCTTGGAGCAACCTGGGGTCAGAGGATAGAATAAGAGACAGAAGGAGTTTGGAAGCTGTTTCTAGCTCCTTCTCTCTGTTTCTGGCTGTTTATTTCCATTAAATGTTTGTCCCTTTGCCATTCTGAGTCTTTCCTTGTTCCTATCTTTCCTGCTAATAACAGGATTGCTAATTCTAGATCAAATTTAGACAGTTGGCGTTACAAGGTATCCGAAGACCTAATCTTTTCCCAATTTTTAGTGTGCCCTCAAACTTTCAGGCTAGATTTATAAGAACCTTAGTGTTAAATGAACTATTAATGCATGCAGCAAAATGAATAAAGATCAATGTAGGGTGAGTGAGAGAGGCCTTTCCAATTGAATACACACTTGAAAATTCTATATATGTGATGCTCTTGAAAGTGGAAACTGATCTATAGTAACAGAAACAGGATCAGTGGTAGCCTGAGAAGTGTGGAAGCTGGGGAGAGAAAGAGGCACTATGGTTACTATCTTGGTTGTGTGAATGATCTTCCATGTATATTTATCCAATTGTGCACTTTCCATATGTACAACCATGAGTGTTAGTTAGACTCTAGTAAGGCTATTGAAAACCCTCTCTCTCTCTCTCTCTCCCTCTCCCCCTCCCTCCCTCCCACCCCTTTCTTTCTTTTGCTGTGTTTCGCTATGTGGCCCAGGCTGGTCTTGAACTCCTGGACAGAAGTGATCCGATCCTGCCTCAGACTTCCAGATGCTGAGACAGCAGGTGTGGCTCCTTCTGGCTCAGCTAGAACATCAACTGCACAGGGGCTGAGGCCCCGGGACACAGCTAGCAGCCCTCGTGCTGTGGAGCAAGAGATGACACAGAGTGATGTTAGAGGAGGTGAATTCCAGCACAGAGTGGGGACCGAGGCCAAGGTGGGAGCCACTGTACCGGGGTGCAGGGCAGCTGCCCACACTCCTGCTGACCTGTTTTCCTTCTTGACCTGGCCGCATCCTCCACACACACTAGGGGGCATCGCAAGCTGGAGAGGTGTCTTCACTGGCCTGGAACCTGGAGTTTCCTTTGCAGCCTATATGATTCATTCACTCCCTGTGCTCTCAAGGCAGCAAGCAGGCCTGTGGCTCTGGCCCTTGATGCACTCCTTACTTTGTGCTGAATCTCTATTGCTTATGCTTTGATAAACGGGAAACACCACTCATCTTCGAAGTTCTTCATCAAAATGCAGAACAATACAGGCATGGATAGTTTACATTAAAAAATTTTTTTAAAAAAATTTATTCTTCATGTACTTGCTGTGTGGGCTACATGTTTATGATTGGTAGGAAGAAAGAGAACAAGCTGGAAAGCGTCTGTCTTAGCCCTTGCTTTTAAGGCCAGAGAGATGACAAATAAGGAGATGGTTACATTGTGAGACCCCAGCTTTACTGGGCTGTGGAGGAATAAAGACACCCCAACATGGGGGAGGGAGGGAAGCTTCTTAGAACAAGCTCTTAGGAAAGATTTGAGTTTATCTTGATGACTATCTGGGGGATGACTTTTGGGGGAAGGCAGTAAGGTGCTGTAAAAATACTTGAGTGCAGAGTAGTGTGGAGTGTAAAGGACTCCGAGACCTGGGAGAACTGTGCCCTAACTCAGAGCCCAGGGGCAGTACTGCACCAGGTGACCGGAGGGCGTGAACCACCACACACTCAGGTGGGATGCGGGGTGCCCTGGGTGTGGTGACAGGTGGGACTTGCATCCTGGTGGCATGGGCTTGAGGACCAAGTGCCCAGGAGGTGGGCACAGGAACATGGATGCACTGTCCCCACACACCCATGAGATTGGAAAATGTACTCAGGAAGAAGCAAAGGGTTTGGCTAAAAGAAACTCACCTGGGCTGGCCAAATAGCTCAGCAAACTAAAGCACCTGCAAGCAGGCACAGGGGATATGGGTTCACTCCCCAGGCCTGTCATGCCAGCCCCACCCCTGATGTGCCCTGAGACAGCCATCGCGACTGGGTGTGGTGCCGCTCACCTGTAATCCCAGCACTTGGGAGGCAGGTGGATTACTACAAGTCTGATCTAGTAGTGAGACCCTGAACACCCTGTAGACCCTCCCCTAAAATACAAATAAAAGAAAAGGAAAGAAACTCACATGATGACACAGACCATAGGTCAGGAGGAGGAAGACTCTTTGCTGGGCATTAGATTTGCTAGTGACAAAAACTCCAGCTGGAGGGATGTCATCTCCAGGATCCATCCTTGAAAGCCTGAGTTCATAGAAGTGACCTCCCTATGGATTGAGAGGGGCCATTCTTGGAGAAGACTGGAAAAGACACACCTTACCGGGTCTGGTGGCTTCTGTGGGCACACAGCATCGGGCCTGACCCCCGCGGCTCAGGTCGGCCGCCCTGTCTGCCCACAGGGGACGAGGCTCCTTAGGATTTTCCACAAAATGCCGTGGCCATTAGCAGGATGGTCATTCCCTGGCTAATGAAAAACATCTCTCTGGTCCAAACATGACCTTGAGGCTTATCTAAAACGTTTGTTGCTCAGCAGAACAACATATATCAGAAGTGAAATATATGCCAAAAGACACTTCTAATGCAGCATTTATCTTTTCTGTAATTGATTCTCGTGCAGGACAAATACCCTGTGGGGATTTGCAGAGGGCTTAACACGCTGCGCCATCACAATGACATCATCTCCCATAAAAACAGCCCTTTGGATGCCTGGTGCAGGCCTGGGCTCTTTGCTTCTTCAAGCGCTGCACCCAGCACCACATTTAACTATGGGATTACAGGAACAACTGTTCTGTCAGGGTTTCCACCCTTTGTTCTCTCCCGGCGCCGTCAAGCTAGCCCCGCACTCCAATCAAAATGAAATTATTTCAAAATCCATACCCAATTGATTCCTCTTGCTGGAAGAAAGTATGTAACAATACATATCCATCGACTTTCAGTTTGGGCTGGTGCTGAGATTTATTGTCTCTGGGCAAATATTGAGCTGGGTGAAGTTTCGGTCAGTTGTGTTCCTCTCAGTCAATAAATCTAAGTGTTGACTTTGGGAGGAGCCAGTGGTCACTGCTTTGTGGCTCAGGATCAAGTATTTATGTGAACCGCTGTCTTTAAAGACCAAGACGGGTATGCAGAGCCTCAGAGCTTAGTTTGAAAACTTCTAGGACCCAAGAATTTCAAACAAAGGACTTAATGATGCAGAATAAAACCTGCAGTGTTGCCAGGGGAGTCTGTCGAAGATCATGCAGGTAGAACCGCCATCACCTTACTCTGAAGCATAACCTAGCAAGGCAGGGTCTCTGTCACTAAGAACCATTACACACAGTTGTACATCATGATGAAATTAATTACATAATCATTGTAAATGGCCCTCCAGGATGTCATCCTTTGACCTGAGGGCAGCTCTACGCAAGGCTGTTTAGCGGTAATTGGTAGAGTTTCTCTAGATTTGTTAAATGGGAGTAGGAGCTGAAACCTACAGCCAGGATGAATGCCTTAAAGTGGCCAGGGGGCCACTAGAGATGCTATCACAACTGTTACACCAGGGGGGCATCTTGGAGGTGTGGCCAACTTCACTTGCTCCCTGAAACTTGAGTATACTGTTTTGGCCCTAGGGTTGCATTAAAGCATCTTTTAAAGTTTTAACTAGGAAAAGAAACACATTGCCAAACATGCAAAGATGTTCAGCAGAGCCCATATGGGGCTTGTATTAGTCAGGAGAGGCTAGGGTCTACTGCAGTAACAAGTAGGCCCCCAACTTTTAGGGACCCCATGCACTTGCTTCCATTCTCACTCAGGTCACAGTCTGGCATGGTTTGAGTGTCTCTTGTTGGTGGCTTCCTTGAGTGAGTCAGGGAGAAAGACCTGTATGCTTTATATCCATAACTTCTTTTATTTTTTATTTTTATTTTTTGGTACTGGGGTTGAACTCAGGACCTTGTGCTTGCCAGGCAAGCGCTTATTCTACTGAGCTATTTCTTCAGCCCTATCCATAACTTCTTGAACACACAGCCTTCTAGGTGAGTACTAAAGGGAAACAAAACTAGAGCATTATGTGGGCTCAGGCCTGGGAGAGACTTTGATTATTTCTGTACATATTCTACTGGGAAGGACCCAGTCAGGTGGCGTGCCACACCCCTGCTAACCTGAAAGGAAGCCTGTGAGATGAGCCTCCTGTGCTCAAGAAGGTGTTGTTATGGTTTGATTGGAAATGGACCTGGACCTTCATCATACATTGGAAGGCGACTGGATTTGGGGGGGCTCATAGCCGACTTGCTGATAGGAGTGGGTCTGGTTGGAAGACGCAGACACTATGGTGTGACCTGCAGGGGTGGATCCCCCCAGCGCTGCTTCCTTTGGCTCTCTGCTTTCCCTTTACCAGGCCCCTCTGCCATGCTGTCCTGCTGTGGAGTCAGCCAACTATGGGATGAAGAAGGAGCCACAGCGAGCCTCTTCTCCCTATAGTTGTGAGTGTTGAGTATTTTGTCTCAGGGATGAGAAAGTGCTTAAGATAGGCATTGTATGGTGAATACCCAGTGTTGTCTCAGCCATAGCCTTTTAAGCAACCTCTGGTGGGCCAGGTGGGCTACAGAATGCTGCTGCTGAGGACGTCAGGGTCCTTGTCCCCTACTCTGGCTCTGGTGTCCCCAGCAGCTGCAGAGCAGCTCTTGCGCAGGCTGACAGTGCCTTCCACAAATGCTCACATCTCTGCTGCTCTATTGGAGGCTGCCAGCCAGCGCACAAAGCAGATCAGAGGTGCCTGGAGCTGGAGTCCCCAGGGGAAGCTCCTGCCCATGAGGGTGGGGTTGGCCGCTCTGCACCCCAGCTTCCTTATCTGTACTGGGCAAGCTCTGAGATGGATGTGGCAGAGCTCTGTGGCAGGGCCGAGCTCACTCACCGCCTCCCCTTGCCTGTTTTTCCTCTCCTCTGTGTCCTATTTCCCTCCATTCCTCTACTTCTTCTCAGGTCATTCCCAAGTCCTTCTCTCAGCTTATGTTTCCAAGAGAATCCAAACTAGAAATGAGCAGCAAGGCCCTGAGGGCCAGGTCAGAGTGCAAGGCCGCTGAGTGGATCTGCACGCGCTGCTCTTCATCTGTATTTGTATATCTATGACACAGTAGTCAGCTTCTGATGTCCAGGGAGGGCTGGGGGTCCTAAGCTTTGGTAAGGGCTGCTTATCTGGAGCACAAGTTGGTGACTTTTCCAAAATACAAACTTTTTCTTTTTTTTTTCTTTTTGAGACAAGGTTTCACTATGTAGCCCAGGCTGGCCTTGAACTCACCATGCTCCTCCTGCCTCAGCCTCCGAGTTCTGGGATTACAGATGTGCACCGCGCACAGCTAATATAGACTATTTTATCAGCCTTCTAGGGATGCAGGAATGAAATATGCTAATTTGCAAACAAGGGGACTTGTTGCTCATGGTCTGGAGGCTGGGAAGCCCAAGCCTGAGGCTCGGGCAGACTTGGCGTCTGGGGAGGACCTGCTGCTCACAGACGGTGCCTGCTTGCTGTGTCCTCACACGTCCAAGGGCACAACCTCCCTCTAGGCTCTCCTGACCCGAGGCCTCCAAGAGGCCCTGGCTCTTATACTATCTCCTTAGATTTCAACTTAGGGATTGTGAGGGACACAGACATTCAGGCCATAGCACAAACATCTTACTCAAAATTCTTGGGCTCGGGAGATAGCTCGGCTGCCACACGTGCCTGCCTGGCAAGTGTAAGGTCCTGAGTTTGATCCCAAGTAACAAGTGTGGTGCTGGCCAGAAACAGGTGTGGTGCCACAAGCCTGTAATCCCAATGTTGCCTGGGGAGGCTGAGACAGGAGGATCACTATGAGTCCAAGCTGTGTAGTGAGACTCTGTATAAAAAAAAAAAAAAAAAAAAAAAAAAAAAAAAAAAAAAAAATCAAAACAAATAAAGTTCTCTACTTATGGGGCCAGGGATATAGCGCATGAGTACGTTGCCTGCCTGGTAACTGCAAAAGTACTGTACCTGCAAGGTCCTGAGTTTGAGTTCCAGCACACACACACACACACACACACACACACACACACACACACACACACACACATTTCTACTCACAGTGGAAGCAGCTTTTATGTCTGTCAGCAGATATGTGGGTAAAGAAAATGCTCACACCAGAACACTGCTGTGCTATAAAGAGAGATAAGCCTGGGTCCTTTGTAGGAAAATGATGCCCCTGGAGACCATCAAGTGGAATGCAACACATCAGGCACAGAAGGGTAAATATGACATGGTTTCTCTTACATGAGCAACCCAAAATATAAATAATGTAAAGGACAAAATAAAAGATAAACGATAGGAAACAAGGGTGCAGGCTTTTTGCAGATGGAAAGAGGATGGAGGGACGGAGGGAGAGGAGGAGGGAGGGAAAGGGGGTGTGGAGGGACCAACAGTGTACAGGCACCAGCTCCCCATAATGAATATGTTCATTATACATCCTGGCCATGTACTAAATAGAAGTAAGATTCTTCACTTACAAGAAGAGAAAAGTTAAACCCTTGGATTCCTCACGTGGCATATAGCATGCTTCACACTCCCACCTCTACTGCACATCCTTCTCTGCTGGAACCCAGTCCTGCTACCAGCTTGGTACCCAGGCCTTCTGAGGAGATCCTCTTTTCGCAAGGGGATGAGTGTACTCAATCTTCAAAACTTAATGTTCTCAAGGAAAGGCTCAATCTAATGTCTTCTTTAAAGCTCACCCTACTTCTCCAGCAGTATTTTCATTATTTACTTATTCATCAAATATTTGTTGTTTTAAATTTAATTAACTTGTGCTGTCCTGAGAATTGAACCCAGTGCTCAGGCCTGCGTAGCTGCCCTGCCATACCCCCAGCCTGATGACAGACTTTTCTTTTCGACATTTGTTGGCAAATGCTTTAACATCTAGAGGATTCATGTCCAGTATTCAAAAACGTCTGCAATGTGCCAGGCAGTGTTCCCTCTCCTGGGGAAGTGGTTGGGGCTGGCACAGCATGTGGCACTGGGATTGAACCCAAGTCCTTCCACTTGTCAGGCAGACCCTTAGAACACTGAGCTATCTCCCCAGCCCTGGTTGGGGCAAAAATAAACCTGATAAAATCCCTGTCCTTATGAGGATTACACTATGGTGTAGAGAATTAAAAATAAGCATCTGTTTTCTCTCTGGGCTTTGAGGGCCTCATGGGCCATAGCTGCCTGTTTTCATCTATTTGTTTTCAGCATCTAATAGTGTCTACCTGCTGAACAATGGGTTCTCAGCCCTGGAGACGATCACCGAAGAGCCAAGTAATGATAATGGTGAGTCAGTGGAAAATAATCTTCATGTGTTGTTTTTTAGATTTCCTTTAACCCAGGGCCCATATCTTATCTTTTTTTTTGTTTATTCATTTCTTAGGAAAAACTCTTAACCTATGAAGGAGTTTTTAAAAACAATTAAAAAGTATGAATTCATGCACTACAAATGCACTACTGAATTGTACACTTGAAAGTAGTTGTGAAGGTGAAGTTCATGTTCTAAGTGTTTGAGGACAACAGAAGGAACAACAACAACAACAAAAAAAACCAAAAAAAAAAAAACAAAAACAAAACAAAACAAAACAAAACAAAAAAAAGGGGCCGGGGAGGTGGCTCAGTGGAATAAGCACTTCCCTGGCAATTGCAAGGGCCTGAGTTCAATCCCTGGTTCTG
>NW_004524592.1:11478394-11498535 GCF_000260255.1 Octodon degus
CTCCTCAGGTTTCTTAGTGCTGGGACTATAGGTGTGTGCCACTGTGTGGCTGATGACACCATTTCTAAGAGTGACGTTGCAATGGTCCATTGAGTAGCCCAGCCAAATACAATCCACATGATAAAGCCACCTGACAGCGTGCACGTCTTGAGGCATCCAATACTACCGTGCGCTGAGCTCATAAACATTTAGCTGGGTGCAGCTATGTCCGGAAGAGGTGTCAGGTGGACTGTGCCCCCAGAGCCCCTCAGAGGCTCAGATGTAGCAGGCAGCCCTTCACGGATGTGAGTTCCTCTTCTGCTGCACAGGTGGGGACAGTGGTGTGGAAGGGAGAGTAGGACCCGTCTCCTGAGACTTTACACTGCTAGGCCCAGAACAGAACCAGATGTGGACGAGGCTTGATAGGACTTGGCTTGCCTGGCATGAGGGGAGAGCGCTTTGAAATCGGAGGCTGCCTCAGTAGGACATAGATGCTTTTTTTCTCCAAATCCAGGACAGGCTGGTAGTGCAGGTCAGGTTGGTTTTCCTCTCTTTCTGTGCAGGAAGGGGGACCTTGGTAAGAGCTGTTACAGGATACCTCTCCTGTGTGACACAGGGAGCACTTGCTCCTGTGTTCCTTTTGGATGACACTGTCACATGCACCCTGTGAGGGTAATCAGTCCTTGAGCCTTAGAGTTCAAAAGAAGAGTCAATCTTGACTGTGTGTTCATCTGAGGCCAGTTTAATGTATGTCCTTTTAAGTAAATTCCATGTCTATTGAAAAAGGCATACTTGTTTAAAAAACACTTTTGACCTCTCCTCAGATTAGTCATAGGTATTACAAGGCAGGTCCCTTCGCCTTCCAGAGCCTCAGTTTCCTCATCTGTACAATGGATTGGGCAGGCTGAGGATGCCTTAGTATGGTCCCTCTAACTTGCCTTTCAGTGGTTTGTTCTGTATGGATCATTGCATCCACCTGATTGCATACCCACAGGTAACGTGGGTCTCTAATTACATTAATAAATCCCCAGAGGCTGAGGCAGGGTCTGAGAACACCAGCCTGGGATCCCTGGGAACCGGAGAGATAATGATACGTTTGTGGCCGTGTTTTGTACACACACGGACTCTGGAAATCAGTTCAAGTCTAAAAAGGTTTTCTGTAGCTCATTCTGTGAGTATCGATAATATGATTGATGCAATAGTAGAGCGGTGTCCTTGAAATAAATGCTTCTGGCTTTAGTATCCTTAGCACTTTCTCTTCCGTGATTCTTTTGGCCCACATTTATATTTATTGAGCCTCTCCTGAGTCTGAGGCATGGATTTAGGCCCTGGGAATAGCGTGAAATGCAAAAGGCACAATCCTTGACCTCGCGGAGCTCACCCTGGAGCAGGGAGAGATGCAAACAAGCATGGTTGGTCCAAACATCTGGCACTGCTCTCACGAAAATAAAGCAAAAATGAAGTGGGAAGGAAGGGTTGGAGACCCTTCCCCCTCCTTCCCAGGGGGCGGAGTCTGTTGGCCTAGGGGACTGACCACATCAGTTGGTAGGAAGAAGCAGATCTAGGGTGACCTGAGCCGGGCCCTGCTGGGAATATGCCCAGAGAAAGGCAGCGAGCCCAGGGTCCCTGAGTCCAGCTGGGGAGATGATATCCTTGCTCAGCACAAGGCTCAGAGCCTGCAGGGCTCAGAGCAGTCATTTGAGGCCTCATTGGTTCCCTTGCTGGAACTGGGCCCAGGTGGGATCCAGGCAGATGTCCCATCATCAGCTACAGTTCATGGGAGGGGGTTGTTCATTACATCATAGACGGCAGTGACACAGACAGAAGCCCCATTCCTGTGCAGCTGGTGCTGCTGATGTTCAAGGACATTGTGTGCTTAGAAAGGTTCCTGTGTGAGTTTCTCTTTTTCCTTGGTGTGTATTTTCAATACATAAGAATCACATTTGTTTTGAAGAGTGTATACATTATGCCTTGATAATTTTAGATCTCCTTTCCCCCTCCTTTTTTTGGGAGGCAGCATCTCGTTATATAGCCCAGGCTGGCCTTGAACTCAGGATGATCCTCCTGCCTCAGCCTCCTGAGTGCTCAGATAACAAGCGTTGAGTCACCATTCCCAGCTCTCCACCACTCACTGCTCGCCTTCCCTTTCTCCCCTTCACCTTGACTTCCTCTTCTTCTTGGTGCTTCCCTCTTTCCTATCATCTCGCTTTTACTTTTAATTGATTTCTATTCTGTAGGATCATGTTCAGATCCTGAAAGCATAATGTTAAGTGAAGTAAGCCAGACCTATTAGGTTAGATAGTGAATAGTAAAAAAAAAAAAAAAATTAGTGTAGGGGCCGGGGAGATGGCTCAGTAGGATAAGCGCTTGACTGGCAAACGCAAGAATCTGAGTTCAATCCCCTGTTCCAAAAAAAAAAAAAAAAAAAAAAGTGAATGGTTTATCTTCTATGGGAAACGTGAGCTTCTTTAGGGTCTTTCAGTTGGCCTGGACAGGATGGGCCATTTGGGATCTGGAGTCCCCTCTGCCACTGGCGGCTGGGGCTCAGAGTTTAGGGAACTCTTCCTGGGCTGGGTGCCTCAGTGGGAAGCTGCATGTCTACAGAAGACCCTGCCTGTTTTCAGCACTTTGGTGGAGATGTAGCTTAGGAGGGAAAAGATTTTTAGGTGGCTTTGGGTTTGCTGGGGTTTCTGGGCAGGGGCTCATCGACTGTCAGAAGTGCCTCTGTGTCTTCATAGATCCAGGCCTTCCTGGACCCTCTGCCCCAAGCCTGTCCTTGTAGGTGGGCCATGTGCTGGCCGACAGAGTAGATGTGTCCCCTGACTTTCTTGTTGGGCCACCGGGTAAGTGCAGAAAAGCGCCAGCCACAGGCATTCAGCTGGGTGAGATGTTTGGAGACAAGTTCCCTGCAACAGAAGCTGTCTGTTTAAAGAGTAGAATTAAAAATGCAAATGATGGGCAGGATTACA
Organism: Octodon degus; assembly: GCF_000260255.1. NCBI lineage: Eukaryota > Metazoa > Chordata > Mammalia > Rodentia > Octodontidae > Octodon > Octodon degus. The sequence goes on from NW_004524592.1 coordinate 11,481,343, forward strand.
GGATAATTACAAGAGTAGAGCAGCTCCCTCCACGGTTCCCTGGGCCATCCTCTGCTCTGCTTCCTGTTTATGTCTCAGTAAGGAGCTCAGGGCCTCCCCCTGCCTGGGGCTCACTGTGTGGGGGACCTGCTCCCCACCTACCGCCTTCCCAGGGGAGGGGGGACTAATGAGGGAGCCGTGAGACTCTGATGAAAGGTGTTGTAAAAGTACAAAGTCCTATGACGCGATTATGAAACCACATTTCGGCATCTGTTACCCACCAACACCAACGTGAAACTTGACAGCCTCCAAACCCACCCATTTGTCAAGTGCCGGCAGCTCCCCTCCCGGCACAGATGAAACAAAAATAAATAGAAACTGAATGTGTATCCTAGGTATTTTAATCAAGCCAATGAACACAGTTGCGGTGCCCCTTTGGCTCTTGCCAACTCTTGCTCATACACAGACCCCTCCCCTTGGGGATATTCGCCGACTCGGGTGGGTGTGTGCACGGCCGAGCTCGGCAGCCAAGCTCGCGCTATTCCATTTTCAGGAAAGCGCTTGGTAGATGTGCTTGAGTTGCCATGGCGACGGGGGACAATGCTCTGGGGCGCGCAGACCCTGTGTTTGCAGCGTTATGCTTTGGAAGGGGGATTTAGAGATGCAGAACAAAACATAATAAAGAAGCATCAAGCCTAATAAGACTGGGGACTGAAAGAAAGCCAGGGACTTCTGTTTAGACACCACAGCCTCCTCGCGTTGTAGGTCTGGGAACCGATCCAAGTCAGAGGCTTGTTCATTATACCTCCCATGCCGCGGGCATTCAGAAGGGCTCTCCGTATTGAAATTGCAACTTTTTCTCACCTGGCTGCAAAGAGAACCCACTGAGTTTAGAGCAGCACATGAAGGAAGAGATTTTCTCCCTTCAACAACATCCTTTTGTACCTGGCCGATAAGATACTAGGAAAAAAGAAGCCCGGCTTGAATATTGAGTACGATGCCAAAATTGAGCCCGGAACAACCCCATGGTGGCTTTCTTGGGTAACACAAATGTCATTCTTGGATATGGCCTCATTAATCCAAATGCTCCAAGAGTTCTGCTGGAAGAGATGGGGTAAAAGGCGCTTTCATCATTTCCATAATTTAAAAAAGTGCCAGAGTCTCTCCCCTGGCTTGGTGCTTCTGATAGGGGCAGCTGTCACTTGCCTTGTGCGTGCATGTTGTTCTTTCCACCAGCTGTGGAGGGCGCTGTGTTGGTGGGAAGGAAAATCTTACGAAAGGAACTTGAGTGAAAGGTGACACTGATCCAGGAAGCATTTGGTGCAGAGAAAAGAGACTCAGAGCCCAAAGCCCGGTTTCCAGTCTCTTCAGGGTCGCTGACTTGGCGCATGCAGTGTGGGCCGAGTTCTGGAGACCGAGAGTCTTGGTTCTGCCCGCGAGTGAGGCTAGAGGCTGGCTGTTCAGCTGCGAGCTTTGGCTCAGGACTGGACAGGGCAAGGCTGTCAGACGTAATGGCTCGGCTAGACTGGGTCTGTTGCAGGGTGTCATATTTAGGGGCTGTTCCTTCAACCCAAGACTTCGAACGAGGAGGCCCAGGGACCAGAGCAGAATTGAGTCTCGGTTAACCTGTAGCCTACAGGTAATCCAAGTCGGTAATGAATGTTGGCTGTTTTAAGGCACTGAAATTTGGGGGTTGCTTGTTAACACTGCAACCAAGCAACAGTAGCCAGTAACAGTATAATGAATTGTATCTTAATCGAGGTAACATCTACAGGTATTGGAAAAGTAGGGCTACAAATCAGTTGGAAGCATAAATGAATGGATAACTGGATAACACATATTTACTCCTCTCGCTCCCTCTGCCCTCCTCCCCATTTTGGAAAAGTTTATGAACTATACTTGGAGTTCCATCTGAATAAGTACCCAGGAGTATCTCCTCCCTGGTTTGGGAATCTCCATTGTAGAATAATAATTCCTTTTTTTTGTACAGAGTCTACAGGGTCTCACTACACAGATGAGATCAGACTTGTAGTGATCCTCCTGTTGTCAGCCTCCCAAGTGCTGGGATTACAGGTGTGTGCCGCCACACCCAGTCTCAATCTTGGTGTCATTGTGCCCTGGGGGTGGGGCCAGCTGAGTGATTCTTCTTTAGATCTGTGAACAACGTGGAAAAAGACCAGAACTTTGAAACCTGGGATATGGACTCAGATCCCAGCTCTCACGTTCTCCAAGGGAACCCAGGCGTCAGCTTTGGCTCTTCTGGGCTGGGTGCTCACCTCAGAGTGGCCATGAACTCATACAGCTGGGCTGTTGGGAGCCTTAGTGCAGTGAGCCACGTGAACCTTTCTAATGTGAGTTGCAGTTATCCTTACAGCTCCTAACTCAAAACGAAAATATCTTCGGTACCTTCCCCCATCCTGTCCCCACGTCCCTTCTCAATGAACCTCTAGTCTGTTAGCAGAGTCGCTGCACAGTCCTGAGTTTAAAAGATGCACAGCGAAAACCCAAACTCCTTCTCAAAGGGTCCGGTCATTTGCAGCTCTGTCCAGGGCAAAATAATTTCAGGTGCAAGTGACTCCAGGTCTGGTGTCTCAAGGGAATGTTCCACAAGGCATCATCACTCTGCAGAGACTCTGGCAGGTTGACTGGGGGTGGCCTTCACCTTCCTGCCCCTAGCATGGCCTCTTGGCCCCTGCTCCTCTCAGTACCTGATGCAAAGGAACTTATAGGGACCGAGCTAATGAGGACCAGGGGGAGCAATACCACCAGGCTGCTTACATCACAGTCTCTGTACCTTCCCCAGGGTGGGAGGAGGCCCAGGCGCCACCTTGGCACCTGCCAGCAAGCCTGTTCCCAGGGAGAGTGGGAGAGGGCTCTGCTCCCTGTTGTGATATCATCTCGCAAGAGCTGGGTTCCCTGGGCTCCCACTCTGGGGGAAGTTCTAACAGGCAGAAGTGACTGTAATGAGGTCGACAGGGTGAGAGGTGCCTCTGTGTGTGTGTGTGTGTGTGTGTGTGTGTGTGTGTGTGTGTTTTGCAGCTTTGACACCGCAGTCCTGCTCTTCCCAGCTTCCCACCCTTTCAGTCTGATTGGTGAAATGGGGGCACAGTTGCTTGGAGGATGTGTGAGCTGTGCTGACATCAGAAGTGATGCATCTACCCATTTAGGAGCCACAAAAATGGCGATTTCATAGAGGACAGGACAGCCTAAGTGATTGCACTGATTTTCCTTTTCCGCCATCTCGAGAGGTGTAATGATCCCTTCTCCACTTTGGATATGAGGAAATCGGCAAGTTGTGTCACATGCTCCACATTGCAAGGAGGAACCCACAGAGTGGGAATTTGCATGCAAGGCCTGACTCCAAGACCTGATCAGACCGTTCTGTGGCCTGGTAAACCCGTCCACGTCAAGGACGAAGGCTCAGCACAGATAGCACTGTTGCCTCCTCAGGGAGAGGCTGGTCTGTGAGTGTCAGCTGGACCTCCCAGGGCACCTCTGGCTCAGGTGAAGGATGCCACTTGGCTCACCCCCACCGTGAGTGGGGTGAGAGGAGGAGAAGGAGGAGCATTGCTGGTGCCAAGACCCATGTCCTTGAAACAAAACAGAAAACTTGATGTATTCTGAGTTAAGAAGTAATACTAAATAGTAAGTCTGTTTAGTATGTAAAATTAAGACAAACACACAATTTACAAATTAGACTAAGAATGAACCACCATTTTTAACTGGCTGGTACTTACTCCCCTTCTCTTTCTTTCTGTCCACATGCCCACACAATATTTTAGAGTGGGGTATCTACTGTTTGCATTATTTTCTGCAGCTCTTAATTCTGCATTTCTCTCCAGAGAGGATTACACATGGTTTACATGGGTGAATAAAATACGACTTAAAATTGGGTTAGGAAAGAAAATCCCATGCCATAATAACATATTCAGATTTGTATTTTTAAAATTTAATATCACACTGAGGATATTTGCCCATGCATAAAAGACTACTGCATCATTTAAAAGCAGACTCATTCTTTCATGGAAGTAGAAAAGCGAATGGGTCAGAAGTGGAGGAGAGGGGAACCATTTGGGCGGCCCCTCCCATGCTCCTGCTGGGAAGGTGCCCCTTAGGTGACCAGGAGCCTCCCATTGGCCTTTTTGGCTGTGGCCCACCTGTCCCAGTTATTAATCAGGTGACATTACACCCTTGCACAGAAATCTTTGTTCATATCTGCCTATTTCCTGAAGGAGCATGCCTAGGACGATCTCTAGCCTAGGAAGAAACGACCCGTGTCCCCCCTCCCCAACCTCCCCCGAAAAGAGCATCTTTCTGCGACTGAGTCCACCTGCAGCCTGGACACCGACTGCTAAGCCCAAGTCCCACAATCTGACCCTTGTCGCAGCTCCTGTGCCTCTGCCCCCCGTTCAGTCCAGGTTGCTACCCGGCCCTCTTGTTGGGGTGACTACTCCTGACCATCTGGAAGGAAAACAGAATCACGTGCTTGCAGGAGCTAGCTGATGTCAGGGAGGAAAATCAGCAGGCCTTGCCTTAGTTTTGCTTGAATCTTCCGAGTTTTAAAAACCCTAGATGCCTCAGCCAATGCCTCTAAAGGGAAGAGAGAGTCAGAAGTAGCGAGAAGGCAACGGCACTTGGAAGGCCTCGGGTGCCGGAAGCAAGCCACGTGGTCCGCCAGAGGGCGCCCTTGCCCCGCCGTCAGGCCTGCTGAACGCCTTGGTCTTGGGCAGAGAGCTAGCAGGGCTGGGCTGGTCGGAGCCCCTGCTGGGCGCGGGCGTGCCCGTCCGGCTCAGAGCCTCTCCTCTCTCTTGGGATCCGCCCTTCTGCCCGCACGCTCTTACTGCTTTTCTTTGGGTATCTCTTCTTTGTGCCCAGTTGGCCCTGTTGCACCACCCTAGGGCTCCCTCTTTGTCCTGGGTATTTTCCATCCTTTCCAAGGGCTTTTCTGTTTCTCTCCTGCTTAAATGGCTGAAAGTTCAAAGTAGCTTATACCTATTTATGCGCTGAATAAAATTTTAGGTACTTTTAAAATGTAAAGATGGAAAGTGCATCTTTTTGTATTCCTGTATTCGTTTTCCTCGAAAAAGCTAGAGACCCACAAAATCAAGATTATTTTCCAACAGGTTGCTTATTATGTAGTGTATTTTTTTTTAATGTACTATATTTATCTATTTATTTTTTATGGATCAGTGGACCTGAGGCGAAGTTACCAGAACGATAATAGTGACTAAGTTTTTGGTCTTTGATTATTCAAGGCTGTAAACAAATTTCTACATGGATGTGAAAAGAAGGCAGAAAAATAATACCTGAGTAAGGACTTGGAGTGTGAGGCACCTATCTTTTCGCACAGTCCCTAGCTACCAGTGAGGAACCTCTGCTAGGGAGTGTGAGGTACGTGACCATGGCCTGAGAAGGGGTACAGCTGGGGTTGGGGCCCAACATTAGTAGCTTCAAAATCTGTCCTCTAGCCTAGACTGATGACAACCGAGGAGGCCATTTGAGTGGATCTGGGCAGCATGTCTGTCTTTGTGGTCCCTTGTGTAGGATATTATGTCCAAGAGCTTCTTCACTGAGTTGAATGTGGGTTTCAGTTTCTTTCTGAGGCTGTCGAATAGGGAGAATCCAGACTCTGGGAGCCAGGCAAGCAGGCTCTGGGTGTCCATGGGAGCAGTGGCCCCTCTGTATCCTCTATTGGCTTGTCAGCAATAGTTGGGTGCTCGCTTTTATTTAATGACCTAGAAACAGGGAAAAGAAAATCAGCTCAGGAAGCCCAGAGGGTTGTCCGTGGGACAGGAGAGAGAGACATGGCACCTAAACAGAAAAGTTCATTCCCAAGAACCAGCCCAGGAAGCGACTGGCAGGCGGAGCTACAGTGTGAGCAGAGAGATGTGTCCTCCCCCGTCCCTGGGCCAGGACGTGAACTTTAAGCTTTGTCCCACTGAAGTGAGAGTCCCTGTCCTGCCTGTTTGAAGCAACCATGGAGGCGGAGGTGATGGCTATCTCCCCGGGAGCTGGCCAGGGTGCCGCGGTGGCCGGGGCTGGCATTTCATCCTCTTAGAAATGACAGCCGTAGCTTGGTTACACGCGTAATTCAAATCCGTTGTAGAGGATCTGGAAAATATCGGGAAGGCACCAAGAAAGAATTTATAACTCTTCTCAGTTTAACCCCTTTCATCTGTTTCTCTCAAACAGACAGTGCAGCGAAAAGGCTTTAAGTTAACGGCTATTAGCACAACAAAAGACCTCCCAGCCCCTCCTCCCGGAAGCCCGAAGGCACTGGGCTTGGGGTCTCCCAACAAGTGCAGCACGCCCCTCAAAAACAAGTCAGTTTTGCTCCACTGGTGACATTTTCTGAGGTTAAAAGAATTATTACCTTGTTGGTAAATGCTATTGATGGGAAACGAGAAACACACAGGCACAAAAATAGGACATCTTTGTTTCCAGCCTCTGCTCAGTTTTGTTGTTGTTGTTATATTCCATTTGTTTCCAAAAATAATATTTTCCTGCTTTGCTGGAAATCCCTTTTTATAGGCATTTTCTTGAGTGGTTTTATAAACATTCCCTGGACTCTGGCTTCCCAAGATCTTCTCCAGGGAAGGCTTGGAATCAAAGCAGAGAAACTGGCGTGTGCTGACCCAGAGCTGGGTCCTGGCCTGGGCCACAGGAGCAGGTGCCACACAGCGCTGGGGAGGGATCCTGTGCTCCTCAGGACTCCTAAAAGTTGCAGCTTTGTTGCGTAAGTTTTTTCAAGACACTATGGAAATCTGGTTTATTAATCAAGAAACAGTTGTTATTGCCACTGCTTGAGAATGGCTGCCTATAATATTTTAGTATATCTGTCCCATCTTTTTCATATAAAAATTTAGTAATTTCCCTCTGTCCTGAAACCAGCCTTTTAAACTTTAAAATATGTTGTGAATAGCTTCATTGTCATTAATGAAATGAGTTAATAAGAAGTGCTTGCAGCCCCTGTGCTGATGGTTTCAGACCGAATTGTTCTCATGTCTTCAGTTCCCATTGTTGAGCTTTTGATCATGTCCCTGTTACTCCTTCAGGTTTTGCTAACCATTTGCAGTGCTTCAGAGAAGGCATTGGGTGTGCACCTTGGCACCCATCCACGCTTACTTCCGCAGATAAACCCTTGTAAGTGTGGTTTCCCTTGAATACCTTGAAGGCTGTTGATGTGATTTGCCATATTTACTTCAGGAAGTTTGCATCAACTTGTACTCCTCCTCCGAATTCACAATAGTGCTTATTTCTTTTTACTATGAGGTAGTAAGATATATGTGAGGAATTAACTGTTTATTAATGCCTGCCAATGGCAGGGAAAATAATATTTTAGTTCAATTCTGATTTTTGGGTTAGAAAAGTCCACTTGTGTAAGGTAATTGCAACACCACCTTCAGTCCCTAGGGGGCACCATTCTCATTGCAAACATTTATTGAGCATTTCCTTTATGCCAAGCTCTTGGCATGTATTGCCTCAGTTATTTCCAGGAATTCTGTGTAAATTGCCCCATGCTACATAGGTAGTATGATGTAAATGTGGGACTGGAACCCACAAACTGATACCAAAATCCGGACTCAATCTTTTTGTCTGTTTTCAACCAGCATCCTTGGGTCTATCCTCACTGTTAAGCACCTGCACTGCCTCTCTCCATTCTTCAACTTGCCAGCCCACGTCTTGTGCCTGCTCTTGTGTTGTACTCAGTTAACCTCAGCTTGTTGAGGGAGAGAACGATCTTGTAGGTAAATGGGGCAAGGCCTCAGGTATAGGATGTGGGATTGTGGTTGTCTCTCATTGCTTGGACAAAATACCTGACACCCAAACTTAAGGAAGGAAAGGTTTGTTTAGCTCACAGTTGGTGGAGGTTTCAGCCCATACTTGCCTGGTTCCAAGGCAGATGGCACATGGCAGAGAGCAGCAGTTCATGGTGGTGGAAAGCAGCAAAGAGCAAAGGGAAGGGCAGCAGCTTCGGCTTCTGGCCAGCCTCTCTGTCCTCCTCACACTGTAGAGCAGATTACCTACCCAGGGCCAGGATAACACTTACACCCATAATCCCAGCAGTGGATCATGAATTGATCACAAACTCTGGAAGCTGCCCCAGTGACTGCATGAGGCTTTGAGGGGACACCTAGACACAAACCGTGACAGCGGTCTTTCTCAGTCCCTTCTCAAGTGGAGCCCTTAGTCATGCTGAACAAGGTAGACAGTGTGTGTGGTTGCAGGGGATGCTGGGTGGAGTTAGGGCAGGCTTAGCTTTTTATACCTTGATGCATCAGAATAAGTTGGGGGGGGGGAGGCCTGAGCAAGCCCAGGATGAGGAATCAGAGCACCTAGACCTATTTCTTTTTTTTCCCCCATAATTTTATTGAGAAACAAATAGCAATGAGATAGTTTCAAACCAAATTGGCAGGACAGTTTCAATAATTAATACATTGCATGCATTCTTCCTAGTGGTTATTTGCTGTACAAGATACAGACATGATATCCTATTTATAAACTCTATTAGAACAAATCCCTCTATTCATTAAGAGAATGTAACTATATGTCTATCCTAACCATTTTGAATACACAGATACAAAATGGGCATTCATCTGTATCCCCTTTTTTTGTTTAGTTTCGTTATTTGAATATTGTAGGTGTGTTAACTCAGCAAAATATTCTAAAAGAGTCCAGTAGTCCATAATAGTAATGGGTCTTCCGCTTGACTGGCAATGTCAGAAATTGTTGACCTGAGTCCCCCACAGCTCAACTTAACACCATGGCTTTACTTCTCCTCCTCCTCCTCCTCCTCCTCCTCCTCCTCCTTTTTTTTTTTTTTTTTTTGCGGAACCAGGGATTGAACTCAGGCCACTGCACTTGCAGGCAAGTGCTTATTCCACTGAGCCAGATCCCCGGCCCTGGCTTTACTTCTTATACTTTTTTAAAAATACTTTTCTGCTGGATGGTTAAGACCAAGATAAAGCAAGACCTATGCAACAAGAGTTGTAGCTTTTGGGACCTAGACCTATTTCTTAACATTTCTTTCTTTTTTGGTGGAACTGGGGATTGAACTCAGGTCCTTCCGCTTGCCAGGGAAGCGCTTATTCCACTGAGCCATCTCCCCAGCCCACCTGGACCTATTTCTAAAGACTACATATTTGATTTATTTTAAGTGGTGGGTAGTGTTCCATTACTGTAACAGACTATCTGAGATAATTAATTTAAAAAGAGAAAAAGATTCTTTCAGCCTACAGCACTGTAGGCAAGTCCATGGCCAGTTTACTCTATTGCTTTTGGGCCTTTCATGAGGGAGCATCATGGCAGGGGGACTCTGGGCCAAGGAGACCTTGCCTAAAGGCTGGAAGCAGAAGGAGAGGAAGTGACCGGTGGCCTACAGTCCCTGTAAGGCCATGCCCTCGTGACCCAGAGCCCCCCATGTGGCTCTGCCTTCCACTGGCCACGCTGAGGCCCAAGCCTTAACGTTTGACCCTTCCAAGACACTCTTGACCCAAGTGAGAGCAAATAGTATTGAAAATTTAAATTAATTCTGTTTGTTCTTGGTATTTATTTACTTATATATTTTTTGCTGTACCAGAGATTGTGCTCAGGACCCCTGTACTTATTCTACTGAGCTATCTCCCCAGCCCTGTTCTTGGTATTTATTTATTTTATTATTATTATTATTTTTTATTTTTTGGCAGAACCGGGGATTGAACTCAGGCCCTTGTGCTTGCCAGGGAAGCACTTATTCCTCTGAGCCATCTCCCCGGCCCTGTTCTTGGTATTTAGAAGTACAGTTGTTTTTTTTTTTTTCATTCATTTGATTTGTATTTCTAGCAAACTTGCTAAATGTTCTTCTATCATTTGAATGGACAAAATTATCATCACAAGTAGATTTTAATAAGTTTTTATGTAAAATCTCTTGGGGCTTTAATGTTAACTATTATAGGATGGGGATGGTGGCACACACCTGTAATCCCAGCACTGGGGAGGCCGAGGCAGGAGGATCACCGCAAGTCTGAGGCCAGCCTAGGCTACAAAGTGAGTTCAAGGCTGGCTTGAACTGCATAGTGAAACTGTCTCAAAAAAGACAAAATACAACAGCAACAGAAGCACTTATATTAACTATGAAAAGTGAGAGCTTAACTTCTTATTTTTGCTCTGCGGTAACGAAGTCCCACTGAGTAATTCTTTTCTTGCCTTGGTGCTCTCCCAAACACTTACTACGAGTAAACGTGTGATGGTGGTACGTCACCATTTCACTTTTAAACCTGAGGCTTTTCATCAGTTGCAGAAATCCCCTTCTAGTCCTGTTACAGTCCTCAATACTGCACTGCCCTCTTGATGCAACTGACTTTATCTTAGAGGTCAGGACACCTGTAGGCCATGGTGCCTCCTCAGGCTGGCTTAAGCCAGCTGGAGCCAAGATGGCTGCCTGAGTGACTGCCAGACAACGTCTAATTCCTTACAATGGCTCCTGCATGCTAAATGACCCCCATGACAAAGGCCACGCTGACAGGAAATAACCCTTGAAGGAATGAAAAGAAATCACATCAGCAAAGAAATGAGTATTCCTCCTTGGTTAGCCTACTTCTCCCCTCATTTCTTTGTATCTGTAATGTCCTCACCCTCAACAGGACAGGAAGGTGACCTGCAAATTTATCTCCCACTTGTCTTATTCCTTTTTGTTTTGTCTCTTCTGAGACAATGTCTCACAATGCAGTGTGGGCTGACCTTAACCCTATTCTGTAACCCAGCTGGCCTTGAACTCACAGAGATTGTCCTGCTTCAGCCTCCCAAGTGCTGGGATTACAGGTGTAATCATGCCTGGCTCCCATTTACCTTTTTCTTAGCCTTGAATAAAAGTTTTCTTTGCTATTCAATCCACATGCAGTCTTGTTATTGGTCCCACAATTCTGAGAGGGAAAACCAGACACGGCTTAGGGTTGGAAATTGTTGACATTCCTCATTTGCCTTATATTTTGGTCATGGATGATATTAGATTTTACTAAATTGTTCTGCTTTATTTAGGTAATCATCTTTTTTTCTCTTTTAGTTTGTTAATGTGATATATGGTGCTGTTTTCTATACATTACTTTTCTTCTATAATTTTCCCATTTTTGTGCAGATAGAGATCAACCTTGTCTCACAGATGAGAAAATACAGACGCCAAGAGTGAACTGATTTTGCTAGGGATGCCAAGCTACATGCGAGATATATATATATATATATATATATATATATATATATATATGCATTAGTTTTGATTCTAAGTTGGGGCCTGCATTTTATGCCACACCATGCAAAATATGAGCCCTCCTGGGGTCAGGGAACACCAGGGCCAGATGGATGATGGGTGACGCAGCTTCTGGTTTCTAAGGTGTTGAATTGCCTTCTAGGCAGATGGGGGTGAAAACAGGCTCTGAAAATATTAAAATGGAAACAAGAAAATAGAAAAGAGCAAGCAGAAGGAAGCAAGCTGGGTCTGCACTGCCCACTGAGGTAGCTTTCCAGGGATCTGAGAAGTGTCGAGGGAGCCGAACAGCTCCAGCTGTCAGGCTGCCCCGAGGCTGATGGGACCAACTGCGCTGGCCATGGAGCATCCTCCACGTGGGAACAGGGGATGGGAGGGCCACTGTGCTTCCCCGGAAGCACTCCAGCAGGCACGCCTTGGTTTAAGTATTCTGGAGTCACAGAAAAGAATTTATCTGAGGTAGCTTGAGGATGAGGTTGTAGAAGGGATTTTCCAGAGACAGAACTAATAGAACCATTGTCTTCTCCTGAACACACACGTGTGCACGCGCACACACACCCACACCCACACCCACACACCCACACCCCACATCATATGTGCACACATACCCTTATTATTATGGAGGACTCCTCCCATCTGTAAACTGAGGACACCAAAAAGCGGGCTGTGAAGCGAAGTCTGAGATTAGAAGCTTGGGGACCAGGTGTCGATGGTGTCAACCCCAGGCTGAGGGTAGTAGATGGTGAGATGGCTCAGCTTGAGAAGCGATACCAGTAGCACGGAGGCTAGGATCCTCCTTCCCTCTGCCGCTTGTTCTCTCTGGCTCTCAGTGCACGGCCCCAGGAGGGCCCCCTACCATGTCCATCTGTTGAGACACTGGCCACACTGCACAGACCCTCGCGGACAGCACTTAGCCTGAGCACCACCCAGGGCTTGGATCTCAGTCTCGTGCCTGGGCTCGGGTGAGTTCTCCATCTCAGGACTCAGTGAGAGACAGGAGGAGGCTTCACTGGGCTGCGTGTAACAAGAATGGCATTGACAGGGGTTGACTCTCTTCTTCACTTCTCTGAAGTTAAGAATTTCTAGGGGCTGCAGAGATGGTTCAGTGGCATAAGTGCTTCCCTGGCAAGCGCAAGGACCTGAGTTCAATCCCCGGTTCCGCCAAAAATAAAGAGAAAGAAAGAAGTTAAGAGTTTCTAGATTTGGGTGAGGATCCATGCCATGTCTCTTCCATCTTCAGGGAAAAGAAATAGAGATTAGAAATGACATGACTGGGGCTGGTGAGATGGCTCAGTGGTCTAAAGCACCTACTTAGAGCAAGCTTGGCAGAGCACAGGGACCGCGGTTCAATCCCCAGCACCACATGTCAGCCAGCCCCGCCCCCTGGTGGGCTGAGATGGCCACACACACATAATAAATAAATGTTAAAAAAAATGATTAACTTTAAAAAGAAATGACATGACTTAAACGTTTCCCCATATCATGTGCATGTATGTGCCTGTGGGCTGTGTATGTGCATGTGTGTGAAATAGTAACCCTAAGCAGTGTGAGGTTGGCCCCTGCCCCGAAGATCACATATTTCCTAAGCTCCTTCACGGGTGTAGGGATGGGACGCTTGGCACTGAGAAGCCAAGGCCTGGGAGTCATTGACCACGCCCAGGAGGATGCCAAGCAGCTGTTGGAACTGAGCTGAACAATCCCCATGTGTGTCTCCAGTGCAGGGAGTGCCCCTCTGTCTCAGACCAGGCTGTCTGCCCTAATCCTCCCAGAGTAGAGAAACTGATGGTGGTGCTGGTGCTGGTGCTGGTGCTGGTGCTGGTGGTGGTGGGGTGGGGGACAGCTGACCTGACAGAACCTCCCAATCAGAATGTATTTTCTTTCCTCTCCATTGATGCAGCAGTTCTCTGTGGCCAGAAGATCCGCCAGCAGCTGCTTCAGAACCTTACCAATCTCAAATTTGCTAGTAAGCAAAATAAATATATAAATAAATATAAAATCTATCATCAGCTCCTGGCCTCCCGACCCAATCTTGAAGTATGTTGCAAATATGCTGACACGAGGGTGCTGTATTTAATAGCAAACAGTATCACACTTCAGCCCACACCTGGGCTCGGCTGGCCTCTGCATTAATATGCTTCCCAGCCGTCCGTGAGGCCCTGGACCTCACGACAGTCTCAGAATAATAAATCCAGGACCAGGCGAGGCTGAGTGGAGGGGAGAAACGCTCTGTCTTCCTCTTCTCATTCCTACTTGAAACGTGAAGGTATGACAATGAAAAGGCCCTAATTGTATCTCCAGATCCTTCCAGTATCGAGGATCTCAGAGAACATACCAGACGCCGTTATCCCATTAATCTTGTTCCGCTGCTGATGGGCATTCAGTTTTAATTTAGAAAGGCAGCCAGGAGGGGTGATCACTTCCTCAAGACTTATTTGAGGCCAGATGAACAGGTAGGAAAAGTGACTCTCAAACCTGGCTGCCTATAGGAATTGCCTGTGGGAGGTTCTGAAAAATACTTAGTATTTTCTGGATGTATTTAAAAGTTTTCCATGGGACTGGGGAGATGGCTCAGTAGAAGAAGCACTTCCCTGGGAAGCGCAAGGGCCTGGGTTCAATCCCCGGTTCCCCCAAAAACCAAAACGTTTTCCAATTAGTGAGCTGAGTACAAATACGAGAATCACTGGAGTTAGGATCACTGGAATGGGAATTGACCACCCACAGCTTTTTACGCTTCCCAAGGGGATTCTACCCCGGATCCTTGCTTGCAGCCTCAGTTGTGTGTATCACTGAGGAGTGGAAAGGGTATTCTAGTCTCCCTGACATGGGAGCTTTTAGTGCTTTTTCACTTAAGGCTTTCACCTCTGAAACTTGAGAAGAAGACAGACCTGCATTTACTGATTACTTTCTGACAAGCACCTTGTAGGTCTTAGCTCATGTCAGTCTACATAGCAGGCTTCTGAGGCAGACATAATTAATCTAATTCTACATATGGTAAAAATATAACATGGGGAGAGATTAATACACTAAAGACATAGAGGGCAGAAAATGGATTTGAGTCAGGACAGATGGCCCATTGCTGCAAATGTGTAAATGCGCACTGTTGTGCCTTCTATGTCAGTGAGAATTGTCTCTGACCCTCTTTTCTGGCAAAGGTGGAAAAAACACATTTGTTCAATCAAGAACTCCGTGACATGGGCCTAAGACACTGTTAATTTGCTCTAGGAGAGATGGCACCAGTCATGGTGGCTGCAGGGGGCCTCTATCTGTTGACTTTGTCATAGTCTACTGTAACATGGCAAAGCTTTTAGAGTTTTCAGTGATAGCAAGCAGCCATGCCATGTGTTTGTCCTCCCTGGTCTACAGTTATTCTATAGGCTCTGTCTGGTTTTCCTAAGGGCCAAACTGGTGACTTAAGTAGAGATGTGATTGATGTCCTTTTTTTTTTGTACTGGAAATCAGATTCAGGACCTCATGCTAGCCAGGTAGGCATTGTGCTACTGAGCTATATCCTCAGCCAATAACTGAAGTCTTTATTTATTTATTTATTTATTTACTTACTTACTTATTTATTTATCGTGGTACTTGGGATTGAACTTGAGACCTTGCACTGGCCAGACAGGCACTTATAGCACTGAGCTATATCCCCAGGCCCCAAATTGAAGTCTTTAGACCAGTGCTTTTCACCATACAGGAGATGTGCTGTGAACCACATGTGTATTTAAAAATGTTTAGTAGCCACATTAAGAAAGGTAAGAAACAAGAAATTAACTTTAGTAATATATTTTATAATTATTATAACTCTATTAACTTTATTTAAATATAGAGTCTTGCTTTGTTGTTCAGCTTGGTTCAGGCTCCTGGGCCTAATCAATCCTCACATCTATGGCTATAGGGTCCCCAAGCAGGTGGGACTTAGCTGGGACTACAGGTGTGCGTCTGGCTCTATTAAAATATTTAATATGTAATAAATACACAATATTATTGACATTTTATGGTCTTCTTTGGGTAATAAGTATATTAACCATCATAGTATATTTCAATTCAAATATTAAAGTCTTAGCAGAAATACCTGATCTACACTTAGGGTTCATAAAATTTTCAACTGAAGAAGTAGACACATATATTAAGGCTGTTGCAAACATATTAAAAGTTTTCCAATACCTGAATCACATATAAGTTTTAATGATTTATTGTAGTAGTTACAATAAAAAAGAATTCAGTCCCTCAGTTGCATGAATCACATTTTAAGTTCTCAATAAACTGAGTTACCAATGGAATAGTGCTGCTCTAGAACTTGGAGAGAAGTCCTAGGTTTTGTCACAGACCCTTGGGTAGGATGTTTTTGTTCTTTTATCTTCACTGGGAGGTGGCAGATAGAAGCTTTCCCTTTAGCTCAAAGATGGAGTGTGCACGTTTTGGATATTGCCTTCATGGGTGTAGTAGCTTGTGTCTGGATGTGCCCCCAAAGCCTCATGCTGTCACAGGTGAGGCTTTTTCATGCTGTATCTACAGTGTGTGATGCTGGAACTAAGGGTGTGTGATTATTGAATTAGTCCACTGGTTGGCTTGACCTCTGCCCTGAGCCAGGTAGCTTAAATACAACATAACAGGGACAGAAAGAAACTGTAATGGCTACTTGTTAGTTCACTTGTGTGCTTTGCCACCTTTTGGCTGCCATGAGCCATTTCTCCTCTACTAAACCACTCTGTCTTGGAGCCAGCCAATTATGGACTGAAACCTCTACAAACTGTGAGCTAAGTAAACCTGTCCCAATTTTTCTTTGGGTGTTGGGTATTTTGTTTCAGCAATGAGAAGCATAACTAAGACAAAGGGTTACAGGGAAAATGACCCAGTGAGTCTTTGTTCTCAGTGGATTCACTTTGCATCAGATATTGCCTAAGATTCCATTCAGAATTTGGTTTCCAAGGGAATCTACTATAAGAAATCTCTGGATATCTGTGTTTGGTCGGATCATGTCCCCAGCCATCTTCAGAACATTTGGGTATTCTCTTTCTCCTGTTCAGTTGCTTCAGTAAGCTGTGGAAGACCCGTTGGCAAAGGACTAGGGAATCAGAAGAGCATTCAAGTGCTGGGGATTGGAGAATCCTGGGGAACCTCATTTCTGCTTTAGGGCTCTGGGTCAAAAATATTGGTGAATGATTTTGTGGAGTAACTATAATGCATATCTCTGCCCTTTTTCCATCTCTTCCTCTTTGATAACTTAGATTTCTTATTATGGCACATGAACTCATTAGGCCCCTAGTTGTTCTAACTTCCTCTATTGTTTTGGAGTCTGTTATGGTTTAGATCTGAAATGTCCCCCAAAGTCTCATATGGAGGGTGACTTCATCATGGGGGCACCACTCCCCCATGATGCAAACAAGTGGGTAATTGGGCAGTGGGCACTGGGGTGAGACCTGGGGGTATGTGACTTTGTCCCTGACCCTCCCCACCTCCCAGCTGTCATGAATTGCACGGCTGTGCTCTGCCCAGCCCATCCACTCAGCCCTTTCTGCCTTGGAGCAAGCCAACTATAGACTAAATACCTAAAATACTTAACCAAACAAACCTCCCAGCCTCTAAATTGTAGATGTCAGGTATTTTATTGCAGGGACAGGAAAATGACTAAAAGAGAAGCTTTTTATCCAGGAGTATTGCTTTTTTCATTCTCCTAGGAGCCACCAAGGTATGAGCTTGTGCCACCTTCTGGGATTCCTGCCAAGGCATTATGTATTTCATTTTGGGAGAGGGCTCTTGAATGACCCACTCTTACCTACCGAGCCTCGGACACCAGCCCCTAAGGAAGTGCCTTCAAAATATGATTCCATGGGGCTGGAGAGATGGCTCAGTGGTCTAAAGCATCTACTTGGAACAAGCTTGGCAAAGCACAGGGACCACGGTTCAATCCCCCAGCACCACATGCCAGCCAGCCGCGCCCCCTGGTGGGCTGAGCTGGCCACACACACACACACACA
>NW_004524592.1:11498640-11500825 GCF_000260255.1 Octodon degus
AAAAAAAAATCAAAATATGATTCCATGTGGACTCTGCTCGTGCTACTGTTGCCTGGGTCTTGGTGAATCTTAAGGATATGATTTTTTTGTCCTGAGATGGGTTATGCTGTGACTCACCCCCTCTGCCCATCCTCTTCTTTTTTCTTCTTCCTTGTGGTACCAAAGATCAAACTCAGGACCCTACTTCTGCTAGGCAAGTGCTCTACCACTGAGCTACATCTCCAGCCCCGAAGTGCTACTTACCCTTAATAGAAAAGATTGACCACTTTTGTAGGCTTAGAAAACAATCCAGCTGTTTCTATGCTTTTTGTTAGCATCTCACTCTGTCCTCAAGATTTTGGCAGAGCAGATCTTGGTTAGGCTTAGTTATTCAGGGTGATGTCTTCAGATTTCTCAGCCCTCCCACTGCAAGGGATGAGAACCTCTTTCTATGCCATCAAGAAGGACTCCTGGATTCCACTCCTAGCTTTTAGTTAGGCTTAATCATCTCAGTTTTTCTTACCTTTTTTTCCCACTGGAAAAGAGCTTTCATTGTGACCCCACCAGCCGTGAAGGTATTCTTCCCATTACCTGCCTTCTTCCTTAGCAATGCGGTCCTTCTTGAGTGGTCCCATGAACGCCTTCTTCTCCTCCATCGTCTGGAAGTGGCCATGGCTGAACTTAGAGGTGGTGTCAAAAATATGGAATGCTTCACGAATTTGCATGTCATCCTTGTACAGGGGCCATGCTAATCTTCTCTGTATCATTCCAATTTTAGTATATGTGCTGCCAAAGTGAGCACTTTCTTACCTTTTTTATTCAGAGTATTAGTGCAGCTTAATCATAGTTACCCCATTGTCCTTGAAGTCCAATTGCTCCCACTTTTTTCAGATGCTTGGTATACTGTAAAGGTGAATGCATCCTCCTACTAGTGTGCAACCTGGCACTGTGCCATGCTGCGTTTACAGTGCATCTGAACTGCTGCACTGTGCCCAGGCCAACAGAGCCTCATCTTCTACCTGGGAGTACTGGTGTCTTGCTGCAAGCCAGATGGAAGTGACACAGCTCTGAAACCCTGCCTATGCCCCTATATTCTCCTCCTACTGTGGCACTGGTCACTGCAGCTCGGGCTCCCTGGGAAGCAGAGTCTGAGCTGGAGTTGACCATGTAGGATGTTTATGAAAGAGGGAGGAGAAAGAAGTACAGGTGAATAGAAGGAGAGATTGGGTTGTGATGCAGGACTAAGGACAGTGTCAGCTGAATCTGTGGACCTAAGGAGACTCCAGGACTGGGATGAGGTGGCCAAGCCTTCATATTCCTGCCTTGTCCTATGTGTGGATGAAGAGTAGTCAAACAGCACTCCTAGTAGTGCGTCTATTGAAAGGGCTTCTGAGGGTGAAACTTGGTGGTGACCACATCCAACCCAGAGCCCCTTAAATTATTTTAAAGGAAGAGCTGGTGTATCTCTCTCATTTTTTTCTTTCCTGGTACTGGGGACTGAACTCAGGATCATGTGCTTGCCAGGTGGGCACCTATGCCACTGATCTATCTTCCCAGCCCTTGATGTATCTCTTCTTTTTTTATTATTTTATTCTATTTTTTATTGAGAAATAAATATAAATGAGACAGTTTCACAGCTGATTAATAGGACGGTTTTGATAATCAATACATTGTACATTGTTATCTTCTTAGTGGTTATCCATAGCACAAGAAGCAGACAGGATATTCTGTCCAAACACTGTTAGTACACCTCTTCCTTCTCATTGAATTAAGCAAAAGTAGCTGTTAACCTATGCTAACTATTTTGTATATATAAATACAAAATGATCTTTCCTTTGTATCCTTTTTTTTTTTTTGTTCTGTCAGAGGTGAATATTCTATTGGCATCTAAATACTATAGGTGTTTGAATTCAACTAAACAATCTAACACTGTCTAGCAGTCTATAATATTAGTGGGCTATCCTCAGAAGTTATTGACTTGAGCCTTTTACAGCTCATTGTATTAATATGGATTTACTCTATATACTTTGTTTTTATACTTTTCTGCTGGATGATTAAGACCAAGATATAGCAAGACCTATATAACAAGAAATGTAACTTTTGTATCTGATAAGGTCAGTCAAGTACTCTCAGGATTTATCCTGTAGCCCTGTACTGCTCTTTGTATATCCTTTTGTCAGTGTCAGACATGAGGATGAGTCACGGT
>NW_004524592.1:11506516-11509170 GCF_000260255.1 Octodon degus
CACCATTTGTTGAAGAGACTATCTTTCTTCTAGTAAGTGTGTTTGGCCCCTTTGTCAAAGATCAGGTGGCTGAGCACATTCCTAAAGGCCTCTGCATCTACTAGTCTATTCCATTGATCCTCAGTTGTATCTCTTCTTACATGTGCTTCTGTTACAGTGAGTGGCTTCCAGAATGAGATCTTTTTTGTATGTTTTTCTGTTTCCTAACTAAAGTGTGAATTTGTTGAAGGGAAGGAATTTTTTCTAGTGTATTCTGTATCTTGGGTCTTGAGCGAACAGCCGGAAGCTTAGGATTCAACACACAAAAGGTATTTAAGTCTCCTCTGTTGCTGAATGTGGAGTGGGGTTGCATAACCTTGCATGGCCAATGAGTTTTTTTTTTTTTTGCCAGCTCAGCCCACCCATGTGATACAGGGGATTGAACCATGGTCCCCTGTGCCTGCCTGAGCTTGCCTAAGCAGATGCTTTACACTGCTGAGCTATCTCACTGGCCCCACAATGGGCTTTTGACAGTGAAGTCATTTGGTCAGGTGAGTCTGAGCCTATCACTAGAATTTTCCTCTCCATTATCTATAGTACCAGCAAATTAAAATGTAAACTTCAATGAGCATCTGTTGAGTGCCAGATATGATTCTAGGTGTTTTGAGAAAAGTGGTGACAATCAAGACACCATACTTGTCCTGGGTGGAGCAACACCTTTGAGGAACAGAACTCAAACTGGGGATGTATCAAGTCTATCTTGAGATTCATCAGTAAATGTTTAACTTCTTCCTTGGGCATCTCTGAGCTCATCCTCATGACTTTAACTGTGTGAGTTCAGACCGGGTCTGGGCCAAACTCAGTGGAGGAGTTATGTGCAGCTGAGGAATGAAAGCGGCTAGATGGGGCTGGTGAGATGGCTCAGTGGTCTAAAGCACCTACTTAGAACACGATTAGCAAAGCACAGGGACCGCGGTTCAATCCCCCAGCACCACATGCCAGCTGGCCCCGCCCCCTGGTGGGCTGAGCTGGCCCCACACACACACACACACACACACACACACACACACTAATAAATAAAATTAAAAAAAAAAAGCGGCTAGAACAGCACTTACCCCACTCAACATAGGCATCATCATCGCCTGGACAAAGGACTCTGTGCAGTTGCAGCATGGGTAGTAAAGGAATTTCACAGCATTAAGAGAAGTACACCATTTATCAATAAAATTTTGAAAAAAAAAAAAAAAAAGAGAAGTACACCAAAGAGTGATGCTGTGCGTGATAGCACATACTTGTGCTAATGTAGTGGCTACCACATGCACATGGTTGCTTGAATATACAATTAGAATTAATTAATTTTAAATTAGAATTTAGTGCCTTAGGTGTACCAGCCACATTTCAAGTATACAATAGTGACATGTCAATGGCTACCCGGCTGAAGAGAACAAATTTTAGACCATTTCCATTCCTACAGGAAGTTCTGTCACTGACCTAGACCATTGGAGCACAAAATGCCTCCATTAAATAGGGACACTAGAACCTACCAACCAACTAGGAGTAGGATCACCTGAGTTTCAATTCATAGATTATTTGCTTATAGATTTCTTTTAGTTTTTAGAATTGTGAGATTCTCTTTAGTGATGCAATACATCTAATATTATACAAGTCATCCATCCATCCATCCATCCATCCATCCATCCATCCATCCATCCATCTTTCCTTCTCTCTGTCTCTCTGCCCATCTACCCACTTATCTCTCCTTCCATCAATCTGTCTATTCACTCGTCCTCCAATCCCCAACAAACTACTTGTTCTTTTATTACTTAAACTCATTGCTTGAAATTTCATAGTCAATAATAAACAATTCCCACTGAAAAGATAACTGACAACCTAACAAAGGCCATAGAAATAGGTGATGACACAATGCAGTTGGTGCTATAGTTAAAAAAGGAGTGAAGCATGCAGAGCCCAGAAGAAGTGGCAGGAATTCTTCCAGTGGCGATAACTAGGAGATGACATTTCAGTCAGATCCTGAATGAACATGTTTATTAGGCAAAAGGCAGAGAAGGCATCCTGGGAAGAGAGGGTGGCATGAGCCAGGCTTTGAAGGCATGAGGGACACTTGGCATTGGGTGCAGTGAGTGCCACTGTATCTCTGTGTGGCTGTGGGAAGCTGGGGTGGGAATCATCATGGGGGACAAATCTGGAATTGGTGGCCAAGCCTGTCCATGGAGGGCTGTGTGGTGGGCTAAGAGGTCTGGGCTTTATCTTATAGTAGGAGCCTTTGAACATGAATGTGGAGAAGGGCATGATGGGAATAGAGTAGATAGGGCACAGTTGGCTCAGTGCCCTGTTCAAGTTGGATTAACATTCCTGAACCTGGCTCAGTATTGATATTACAGTCTTCTTGTTGGAGTTAATAGCCCTCCAATTAAAATTGCAAACATTTCCATCCTAGTTTTCCATCTTCTCTTTGTGATTTTATTACTCACACAGTCCCTCACCAGCCTCCTCCTAAACCATGTTTCTTTCAGCATTGATCATGGGAGGGGCAGTATGGGAGAAGGCTGGCAAGCAGGCAGCCTCACTCTCCGAGCTTGGCAGCCCTGATGTCTCTGTGTCCCTGGTTCTCTCTCTCTCTCTCTCTCTCTCTCTCTCTCTCTCTCTCTCTCTCT
>NW_004524592.1:11509270-11539398 GCF_000260255.1 Octodon degus
TCTTCTTGGTGGAACCGAGGATTGATCTGGTGCACTCTCTAAACCCCACTGGCAATTGTTGCTCTGGCTGTGTCATGGTCACCACTGCCTGATGCAATGAGAAAGCCCCATCCTTTCTCCTGCCTGGAAAAAGAGCTGAGAAGAATGACACCTGCCCTCAGCTTGGATTTCTCTGAGAAAACTTAAGGAATATAGCCAAGAAGGATTTACAAAAAGCACTTAGCCCCAGGAAAAATAAACCAGTCTATGTTCCCATCCCCTTCTCTTAAGTAGAGACTGTTCTGTTGCCTTAACAGTTATGTTGGACTAGGAGATATGACAATATGCAATTAATTGCAAGTTTCTTTGCAACAGATAATAGTCAAAACATCTTGAAGCCCATTGACAGAGACAATTTTGAGGGACAGCTTGGCTGTCCACACTCACATTGAACACTGTCATTAAGCCCTCCTGGGCTGACAGCAGCTACAGTTCATTCTCCTGGGGGGTGGTTGTGGGGTACTCTATTCTTTAAATTTTCTTTGGGAAAAATCTCTTTTAAAACTTAATTTGCAACACAACATAGGACAATAAATGGAAAAGGATGTGGTCTGGTGATTCATGAAGGGGCTTGGAGGATGAAGGGCTGTACTCAATTTCTGACGCAGAATGATTTATTTAAAAAAAACGACCCCTTTACCCACAATGGGATACGTCCACTGGCCAGATGAGCATGAGTTTCTCAGGAGAATCTTGCATACACAACATTAAGTCATGTGTTTACCCATGGACAGGCATGCTGAACCATAACTCTAAAAAACCTTCATTTATATTAGGATTAAAAACAGGCCCAAGTGCTGGCCACATAGCTTGGTGGATTAAAGTGCCTACAAGCAGGCTCAAGGGCCGGGGGTTCGATTCCCAGGCCTGCTGTGCCAGCCCCATCCCCGGGGAGCACTGCGAGGGCAACTGAGACTGGGTGTGGTGGGCACAGCTGTAATCCAAGTTCTTAGGAGGCTCTAATCAGGCTGTAAATGCACTATGAGTCCGATCTAGTAGTGAGACCCTGAGCACCCTGTACACCCTTCCCTAAAATACAAAAATAAATGAATAAATAAATAAAAACAGGCCCCATTGTTTCACTGCAGTCTACACTGGCCATTGGAGTTGCTGATTTATCATCTGCCTCATCCTTCCTCACCAAGTACTCCTTATTTTGTGTAGGGCAACCAGCTGCCCAGCTTAAGAATTTCTCCTCCATGCCCAGACTTGTCCAGTCAGGGGTGGCTCAGCAAGGTGGTCCTGGGCAACGGGATGTAAGAATAACCTGTCTGGTGGGTTCTGAGGACTCCTATTATTCCCCCCATCATAAGTGGTGTGTGTGTGTGTGTGTGTGTGTGCGCATGCGTGTGCGCACACACACATGCATACATGCATGTGCACTTGGCTGGCACATACCTTTCGCTCTTCATGATTTTTCTTTTCTCCTGCTTCTTGCCTGGAACCCACAGGAGCAGATGAGACCCAGGGAAAGGCAGTGAGCTGATAACTCTCCTCCTAGGTCTGGGGATAATAGGAGTGGGAAGGAGGACACTGTATTTTCAGTCCAGTGGAAGCTACAAGTGTGCTGATGTAAAATCACAGCCTGCTATATATCCGAAATCCTATGATGGGGGAAGGTAAGGTATGGCAGCTTCAACCATTCAAAGATCCAAACCCCAAGTGTATGAGCTGGCCTTCCCCCAAATGATAAAGTCAATGACTAGGGCAGGAATGTTCCTCTTATTAAATTGTGGCTATGGAGAACCTTGGAAAGAACACTACTCTGAATTCCTAACTGGGCTCTGGCCTAAGTGACCAGGCTGAGCTGGAGTTGACTGTGGCTCAGGAAGGAACGAGAGCCCTGGTGTGCAGGAAATGTCTATTTTGAGGATGACTGAACTGCCACTGCTAACCTAGGAAAATGAGTGGGTTTGACAGCTCAAATTGGGGAAAAAAACATTTGGCCCAGCCTCGGGCATTGCTTGGGCACTTGGCCAGCTGAGATGGGCATGACTAATCACAGAGCTCATTTGGCAGTTTACAAGGGACAGTGCTATTGGGGTCAAGTGAAAGGCCCGGGGAGTCTTTCCAGGCGTGAGCTTCACAGAATCAAAAGCAAAATGATTTTTTAACCATGACAACATAGGCTGTAGGATCATTTCTACCATCACTGCTGTCTTGTTCTCTCCCAATCCTTTTAACTCCAGGGCTTTTGGTAAAAGCATTTAACCATCAGCATGGTTATAGCACCGACCAATTGCAGCAGATAGTGGTGTTAAGGGGAATCAGCCTGGCAAGTTGTCCTCTGACCTCTTTCCCAAAGGCTCACACTGTCGGGTCAGCACACAACTGGGCCTGTGCTTGCAGAACCTGCTTGCAGAACCTGGATGGTTGTTAACCGAGACCTAGGCTCTGACGCCAGCCCATGCTTGGGGTGTCACTCTGTGAAACCCTCATTCTGCAGGATGCCCTGCTGGAAGTGAAGCCTGCTATCATGGTCAGAGAGGTGAGCACAAATCTGTTTCCTTCTTGGTGATTCATAATGTGCATTGGTATGCAAGTGGCTTTGGGAAATTTTATAAGCATGAAGCTGATTTAATTTTCACATCCCAGCATCTCCTACTTTTTCTGTCTTTTTTAAACCAGGGGATTTTCCTGCCTTCTTCCCAGTCCCTTGGGTCCCAGTTGGTGGGAGGAACTTGGGGAGTTGTCCCTGGATACATAACTGACAAAAACTGTAAGATCAGATGTGAATACACAGCAGAAGTATGCAGTACAGATGGGCAGCCCAGCATATAGCACACATGGGATTGCAAACACACCACGAGGCTTTTGGGAAGACGCCAGATGGCCGTAGGGGCTTGAGATCAGATAGGTGCCATAGGGAAGGCTGAATCCTACCTTAGGCCCAGCGTGTCTTGTGACTGGCCAGTGCAGTTACCTCAAGAAAAGAATAAGCCTACATCCATGTGGAGCCTGGAGTGGATACTTAAGGCACGTAAGAATTTCTGCCCATCCAGGCAACCATCAAATCCTAAATCACTGGTCAACTGGAAATAGGCTCTAGCGATCAATTTCTGTGGAGGAGGCTACCTCCAAATCTGGTGGTTTTAAACACACTCATTATGCTCATAATTTTATGGGTTGGGAATTTGGACAGGGCTCAGTGGGAATAGCTCATCTCTGTTCTGTCATAACAGGGTTGGCTGGTATGGCTGGAGATGGTTGGGCAGGTCAGTGGGATCATATATCTAAGGGTGTCATTCTGAGAGATTGTTGGGTTTCTCAGTCTCTGTCCATTTCATGTCCACTGGGGCTGAAACATGGAAGTTGGCATCTTCACTTGCAGGTCTACTGCCCTGGTCACATGGCTAGAGCAACCTGGGAGGCTAGTCACTGCTGTCCCTCCACATGGTGTCTCGGCTCATCTGGCTTGGGCTCTTTATGGGGTGGAAGTCTCACAGCAATCAGTCTATTGTGTCTGGGATTCTCCCAGGTGGGACCCTCTAACAGCTGCTGTGGAAGAGGCAATATCTCATGGCCACCCTGTGGGAGCTCTAGGACGTCACTGCTTCTGCGCTCTATTGGCCAAGCAAGTCATGGCCAGCCTAGGGCCAGGGGACAAGAAATATAACATGCTTTCTGATGGAAAAAGAAGCAAAGAATTTGTGGTCATCTTTAATCTACCGTAAGCATCTTACTGGTTGGCTCTCTTAGGTATTAACTCTTGGCTGCAATCTCATTTTGGTCCCACCTGGCCTCAGATTCATCTGAGGCAATGCTTGGAAAAGTTCCTTTAGCTCTGAATGGCATTCAGAGACCATAAAAGATTAATTGAAATGACTGTTCCCATCCAGATACAGAATACAAAACAACAATTTAAATTCCCATAAACACAACAAACTACAATTATGACTGCATATGGCTGTGACATTAATGCCCATCCTCCTGTAAGAGGGAGGGGCAGGCAGGACCCTCCTCTGGGCACTGGAAAAGCTCACAGCGAATGACTCTGGTCTGGTCCTCTCAGGTGCCCCTCTCTCTTCAACATCCTTCCTGCTCCTGTGTAATCTAATTTTCTGTGATTTTTGTAATCTTGGGCTAGATGGGTCATATTTGAGTTAAAAACTATCACAAATGTTCAGGGTCTGCCAAGGATTGCTTTAAGATCACAAACACATTTAACTTTGAGAAAAAAATACAGAAGTTTACGGAGACCATATAACCAATGTCCTTACTCACCGGCCCAGAAAGTGGAGTTTTGGTTCAAATTTTCCTTCTGTACGTCCTGGAGACAATTGCTATCAGGAATTTCATGGGTAGGTGATATTTTAAGTACAGTATTTTCATCAACTATTTTACACTTCTATCTTTCCCTGGTTCTAATTTACTGCTGCACAGATCTGCAGCTGAAATTTAAGGAGGCTGACCCTCTCAGCGTTCTCTCTCTGCTGTATTTGTGACAAGCTTCTCTTGCTACGGAGTATGCCAGCATGGGAGTTACTATCTAGGCTTTGGTGAAGAAAGCTGCTAGGATAAGGCACCCTGAGTCCAGCTCCCGTCTGAGCGGAAACAATGTGCTGTCCCTTTTTGGACTGTCCATCGCCTCCACCTCATCCATCATGAATGGTATCACTGCCAACTGCTTGGTGGGCACTGCCCCTGTAGCCTTTGAGCTGCAGGCACTGAAATTCTCCAGTGTGCTGTCAGAAAAATGTATGGACAGTCTGAGCTGCCCAGCACTGGAATATCAATGTCATCTTCCTTTGGTGGATCATGGCGCTGCCATGCAGCTCAGTACTCTTTGGTAGTGTTTCTCAATTTGATTGGACTTATCTGCCCTTTAAAAATAGTTATAGTAGTTTACAATAGTTATTACAATTATCCTTATATGTACAGACAATATAACCAACTTTTGCGAGTTGTGAACAGATTTAAAAATGAATGTAATGACATGGCTCTAAGGTACAAAGGAGGTAATCTTTTAAAATCATATGTTGTGATAATGTAAATGCATGTAGAACTCATAATCAGATGAGGACCCCTGTACATCAGTCACCAGGGGCACAGCAGCCTTAAATGTAGACTGATCTAGCATTGTCATCAGCAAGGTGACTTTCTGCAATAATGATTTAATACTATTATGGACTACTGGACTCTTTTAGAATATTTTGCTGAGTTAACACACCTATAATATTTAAAAGATGGAACTAAAGAAGAAAGGGCATACAGATGAATGTCCATTTTGTATCTGTGTATTCAAAATGGTTAGGATAGATATATAGTTACATTCTCTTAATGAATAGAGGGATTTGTTCTAATGGTGTTTGTAAATAGGATATCATGTCCACATCTTGTACAGCAAATAACCACTAGGAAGAAAGTATGCAATGTGTTAATTATTGAAACTGTCCTACCAATTTGATTTGAAACTGTCTCATTGCTATATGTCTCTCAATAAAATTATGGAAAAAAATGATTTAAACATAACATTACCAAGTGACTCAGCAATTCCACCTTAGATTGGTCTAAGGTATATACACGAAAGCAAGTATTCAGTAAAACACTTGCAAATCAGCACTCAGAGAAGCACTACTTACAATAGCCAAAACATGAACATAGTCCAGTCATCCACTAGTGAGTAAATGCGTAAGTTAGAGGTGGCATATGTGCACAATGGAATGTCATTAGTTATAAGGAAGAGTTGATGCATGTTACAATCGAGATGGACCTTAAAACTATTGGGCTAAACAGAAGAAAGACATAAAAGTTGACTTATATGAAATAAACATTATGAAAATATGAAACCACAGAGGCAGAAAGTAAAGTGGCCGCTGTCCGGGGCTCAGGGAGTAAAGAGTGGGTACTTGGTACAAGCTCCTCTTTTCGGGTGATGGAAATGTTTTGGAACTAGATGAGGTAGAGGTTGCATAACACTGCATTGTGCATTCAGACCATTTATTTGTACATGTAAGATAGTGAGTATACATTATATGAATTTTACCTCAATAAAAACCAAAAATGCAGGGCTGGGGAAATAGCTTGGTGGTCTGAGTGTGTGCCTGGCAAGTGCAAGGACCCTGGTTCAATCCCCGGTACCACATACTGTGCTGGCCCCAGAAGCCCAGCTGCACTATGTTGGGCACCAAAGCCCAGTGTGGTGGCACACACCTGTAATCCCAGCTGGGCAAGCTGAGATAAGAGGATCACTACAAGTCTTAGCTGTGTAGGGAGACCCTATACCACATAAATAAATAAATAAATAAATAAATATTAAATTTAAAAACAAAAATGCAACCTTCAGGTGCATTTTCAAATTTCAGTGAATAATAAAGCTGTGCAAAAATGCTTGATGTTTGTAGGTAAATCCAAGTTAGAGCCTAGGATCTCAGAAACCATAAACAAATTTTCTCCTACACCATAGCTCAGAAGTTGGGCAGCTTCCTGTCACTGGGGGCAGCCTCTTCCATGACAGTGTGTCTGAGTTCCATTCTTGCACATGTGCAGGTCACAAGAAGCCAAGGGCTGTAGCCCGAGGTGAATCCTTGGCCTCCCTGCTGCTGCACGCTCTGTACACCACGTTCCTGTGTCCTTGTGTCCAAGGCCTGGGTGCTGGTCCCCTGTCTGACTCCAGGAATGGCTAAAGGAGCACATTGTGAGACCTGAGAGATGATGCTGGAAACATCAATAGCATGCCTCCTTCTGAAAGCGATGCCTGGTACATTATTCCCTGGTTGGTGATCTTAGAGCTGTTAGCAGACACAGGCCTTGAGATGTTTCATTTTGTTTTTGTTTTCTAAGGCACCAACAGCCAAAGCCCCAATGTTCTGAAGCTCTGTCTCCCTGGCTCTCCCTGCCTTGGCATTTGGGGGAGCTGCTGCTGCTGCTAATGCTGCTTGTCATGAACTGGGCTCCTGGCGTTTAGAAGCCACTTTGCCTTTGCTCTTCCCACTGCGCTCTTTGAGAGCACCTTGCTTGCCAGCCTCACTCTGGATTCAGCAGCAGGACGTCACCCTGCCTAAGCCGCAGACAGGGAAGAGTTGCCAGAGACCTGACTTTAGATGCCCTCCCATTCAGGTTGTAGGAAGCAACTGCTGAAGCAGGGCTGGGTGGGCTGGGGTGACGAGGGCACGCCCTGTGAGTATGTCCTCCTTTGGTTCCTCTTTGGGGGCACAGTGTCTGGAGAGAGCTGCGTCCACTGGGAAGGGCCATGCTGGGAAGGCCACAAGAGGAGCCACTGTCTGAGGCCAGAAACCTGGCTTTGTTCTCTTAGGACCCCAGAGGTAGAGTGAGTCCAGGGAAGGAGGAGGGGGGGAGTGGGGACCCCAACGCGGCACTAGAATCTTCAAGGGGGGCTGAGAGAGGAAACTGGAGAACTCACCCAGGCATCTAGCTATCCTTGCTGGTGCCCTTCTCTGCAGATGTTTACCAGGAGCTCAGGGCAGCCACATGGCAGCAGCCTCACTTGCTTTTATTTAGTTCATATGAAGGTGAGGCGCTCTGCACACAAGCACGTAAACCACTCACAGGTGTTCGCAGGTGTGTTCAAGCACACGTGTGCTCCAGGTTGGTCCTGCTTCACCTGTGCACCGTTCCACAGCAGCCTGGCTCTGCACTCGCATTTTGATGTCCAGGTGCCCTTTCATGTGAACACATCAGAGGTGATCCAGACATCTTTCTACTTTGTGTAGCTGGGGATCCCACATTTTCTCTTTTATAAATCACTTTTCCAATAATTTAATACAATTTTTCTAACTTTTCTATTATACTTTTTCAAAAAATATTTATTTTTTTCATTTATGTATTTGGTATAGGGCCTCATTACAGATTGGACTCATGGTGATCCTCCTGTTTTCAGCCTCCCCAGTGCTGGGATCATAGGTGTGCGCCACCACGCCTGGATTCTGTCACTGGCTCAGCGCACCTGAGAGGCGGGTCAAGCACAGCAGGCAGGACCAGGGATCAAACTCTGGTCCCCATTCTTGCCAAAGCAGGCGCTTAGTCCTCTGAGTTATCTTGCTGGCCCTCTATTATACTTTTAATGTATATTCTACCCCCAAAGAATTGTCAAGTTAGAGTCTTCGTTCTTGCTCTATTTACGTGTTCCCTGGATCACTCCAAAAACACTCCCCTGGTACCCATCACCCTAGCGAACACAGCCACCTCTTGTCACCATTCAGTCATTCATCCAGTTCAGGTGTTTGCTGTATATGTACTGTGTGCAAGCACAGTATTGGGAGCCAGGGAAAGTGACAAGCCACACAGGGCCCCCAATGCTTGACCTTGTAGTGTTTTCAGCTTTTGAGGCAGTTCCTGGGTCTCCATTTCAGTATCACCCAGTGAGGACACTTACTAAAATGCAGATTCCTGGCTCTCACCTTGGCCTTTTGAATCAGAATCTCCAGTTTCAGAGTCCAGGAATCTGCATGTTCAATAAAACTTCCTGATGCACAGGACAATTTGAGCACTGTGAGGCCTTGGGAATGATAGTAAGTTCCCTTCTGCTTACCAGGAGACAGGAAGGACTCAGAATGGTGTGTGGGAGGATGGCATGAGGGAGCCCCAGAGCAGGCAGATGACAGAGCTGTGCAAGTTTTCCCTTCAGAATGACACCTCCTACTGGACCCAGACAGAGCCATAGCCCCAAGCAGGCAGGGACTCACCAGCAAGTGGGTGGATCATTGTTTGCTTCAGCGGAGCTGGTCTGGTGCTCCCACAGGCGGAGCGACCCAGGCTGCAGATCAGAAGAATATTTCCTGGTATAAAATCCCTGTTCCAAATTAGTTGAACAGAGTGCAGCCATGCTGGAGAGGGGCAGCATGTGGCTCTGCTTGCAGAGGGAGCTGTGTGTGAGGCACGCGTGCCTGCGCATTCTCTGTGTATGATCTGGCCAGATGACATGAGCTGGGATGTACAGGGGGCACCTGCCTGCTCTGCTAAGTCAGAGAACTATCTAGATGTCCCTGCATGAACTAGGGGCAAGTGAGTTTGGACCAGCTGCGTGGGAGTGGCTTGGGCTTGCTACTGGGCAGATGGGCTGGACTAATTGCAAGTTGGGCTTTGGAACAGAAGAGACACAAACCTGCAGGTGTCAGGTGCATGGCCCCAAGAATTCTCCCAGGCTCTGTCAGCCAGTGGCCAAAATTGAGGTATACTCAACTTGTTCCAGACCCTCCCAGCGCTAAGCCATTCAGAAGCTTGGTGACTTCAATAATGTATATCCTGGTTCTTTTGTCCACAGCTCCCAAGGTGACCAGAAGCACACGCTTGATTTCCCTGGGCACTGTTTTGGGTGCTGCAGATGTACAATGGTCTTTTATTTATTTATTTATTTATTTATTTATTTGTGTGTGTGTGGCCAGCTCAGCCCCCCAGGGGGCGGGGCTGGCTGGCATGTGGTACTGGGGGATTGAACCGCGGTCCCTGTGCTTTGCTAAGCTTGTTCTAAGTAGGTGCTTTAGACCACTGAGCCATCCCACCAGCCCCTGTACAATGGTCTTGAACTCCCTGGTGAGCTTGGCTTTAATTTCCCCACTGAAAGTCTTCTTGAGGTGACTCAGCCTTGCACACCCAAAGCAGCCGAGGGCTTTGTAGCCGTGCTCTCAGTAGACACCATGTTCTCTTCGGATGGCTCACAGCAAGCCAAGTTTCTGATTTCACTTAGAGGCAGTCAGGCCAATGTGCATTTTCATTAAGGCCTGAGTCACCATGCACGGTATAGTTTAAGTTTCAGTCTGGAAAGGCTCCATGCATGGCCCTATTTGTTAATTCAGGAAAATGAACATCAATCTTTTTTATTCTATCCTGAATCCTCTAATTCCTGATCATTTAAGAGCTAAACCGTCGACCCAGCATAGGCCCTCATCTTTGGACAGCAAAGCGGCTTTGGGGTGAACGTGGAGGTGAAGTCATTAGGTTGCTCCTCCGGGAGCGCAGTTCCCAGGATTCTCTTTCTGAGCACTGTGATCTCTCCCATCATCCAATCGAGGGTGTATTATGTTTTCCAACTACTGGGGGTGGTGGTGAAGACCGTGCCAGCATACAAGGAAGAATCTGTGACCTCATTTATATGGACTCAAACTGCTTACCATCTGTGCTGGAAAACAGAGGGTATGTACGCGCACATGTGTGTGCATGTGTATGTATGTGTGTGAGACTGTGCATGTGCATGTGCGGATGGCCATACTCCCTCAAAGAGAACAACTGTAGTATTTGGTTAGAAAGGAGAGAACTAAAACAGAAACAACTGGGGAAGAGCATCTATTGATCAGTAGCAAAGCTGTACTTGGTGTCTGCTTGAAAGGACTCATTAATCATGAGGAATCAAAAGGAGAACAGAGGAGAGGGCAAACACTTCTTCCCACCCTGAAATCTCTCACTGTTTCTTTTCACAGCAGCACAGTTTCTCAAGCAGAAAAATCTGTTTTCACTTTGACTGAAAAACTGCCCCTTGCTTCGTAAACATCTCTATATTTGCAAGGCTTTTGCAGTTGACAAAGCATTTTTGCAAAGTTTTCCATTTGATCCTATCCACAGGGTTGGAGGACCTCGCCCAGGACCGCACAGCTAGACAATGGCAGGATGGAGCTGGAGCTGGCTCTGTGTCCCCATGCAGTTTGGGGGCGGCTACCTCTTGGAGGGCCCAGGGTGTGGCCAGTGCACAGAGCCCATGGGACCCAACATGGGAAAGTCTGGTGTTTTATATTTCACCTGTCATTTGTTCTAGGAAGCATCTCACCCTCATTTTCTCTGCTGGGCTGTGGCTGGTGACAAAGCTTTTAGTCTCAGCAAGGAAAAATTACGAGGGTTGGGGATGGCTCTTTGTTCCATGGAGAGAGGGGTCATGCAAATATTGAAACAATGTAGTCCTGGAACAGCCTGTGTGTATTTATTTGTTTATTTATTTTCTTTTGCAGTATAAGGGGTCGAATCCAGAGCCTTGTGCATGCTAGGCAAGTGCCCTCCCACCAAGCTGTACCCCCATCCTAGGTGTGGTTCATTTGGTGTGCTCCTCACAGGAGCAGTTAGGCTTTGCATGCCGCAAGGTGTGGCTCACAATACTGTTAGCTGTGCACGAAGAGGAGTCAGCCTCATGGGGCAGCTGAAAGCAAGGAGTTATCGACATCTCTGGGACAGAGGGGTCATCTTTGGAATCAGAGAAGTTAATAACATGAAGCCAGAACCTCTACATAGATGGACGTTTCTACAATAAGAGTGTGCTCCATTGTTTCAATGCATTCTGATATGAAATGAATATGTGATATGAATTACATCTAAACAGTTGAAATATGCAAGTCAGCACCTGCTCTTTGTCAGTCAACAACTTGAGTTTCATTTTTTAATACATATTATTATTAAAGGCTGTAGACATTTTCCTTTTTTATGCTTTAATCGGGAATGCAATCTTAATTTGTCATTATCTCCCCACCCCGGGGCTACATTATTGGTATCCTATTTCATGTTTGTTCAGTCACTATCATCTCTGGACATAGGTGGACAGCTAATATTGCTAGGAATATTGCTAGGTATCTCTCTGTGCGAACTTGGCATCACTGTTTCCTTGTAAACAATTGCGCTGTTTGTATCAGTGCCCGTATTTCCTCCACTTTCTATGTGCAGACTGAGCTGATGTAACACAATGGAACAAGAGGCAGGCACCTGTCTGTATTTGCCGCAGTGCCCCTTGGAGGCCACTAACCATACAGCACGCGGGGCACTTGACTGTGCGGTGTGACGTGCGGGCTGAACTTTCAGCGCTGACTTCCCCACTGTTACCACTGACGGTGTGCGCCTCAGCGAGGGGAGCGGCCCCCCTCACACACAATCAGCGCCAGCTGTAGTCCAATTAAACTCAACAGTGAACAGGTGTTCACAGTAATGACTTCCACACAAAAGCACGCTTCCATTTAATACTCTGTACATCCGATACACTAGCAGCAGCGGTGAAGGGGAGTAGGAGAGAAGGAATCGGGATTCTGTGGAGGAAAAAGAGCCACCCTGAACTCCTCCACAATCAGCATCAGAAGCCCCAATCAGCCTCAACATTTCACAGGTGTCCGGAGGAGAGTATCTTAAGCAGAACCTACTCAAAGCAACAGCTCCTTAAGAATTTCTTTGGAAACATTTGAAGTTTCATATCCCAGCAGTTTGCTCTTATTACCGCTCCAGTGCTGGGATTTCCACCATTTAGTGGCCTTCAGGAGCCTGCCCTGGCACATATACTTGGGCAGAAATATTAATAAAACTCTGGGAAATCCCCCAGATGTTCTTGGCTCATTACACCTCTCCCCCCAATTCTACTACATCCAGGCTTGTGCTCAGGGAACCTAGAGGGTACTTGTGGGACAGATGCCTGGAGTGTCATTGCCTCCTGCTATGACCGTATGCATACAATGCAACACTAGAAAGTAATAACAATCATCCCTAGCTCCCTGCAACAATACAGGGAGTCTTACAGGCAAATGCCTAAGCAAACAAATCCAGACACCAAAAGGCACATACTGTGTGACTCAATTCACATACAGCTATAAAACAGACAAACAGATCTAACAACCTGTTGGAACTTAGGCTGGTGGTCGGTCCCTCTGTGGGAGCTAGTGACAGCAAAAGGATATAGGGAAGCTACTGAAGTGCTGTTAGGGTCCTGTTTCTTAGTCTGAGAGTTGGTTGCTTGGTTGCTTTGCTCATTTTTAGGTATATGTATATGTTAAAGAGAAACCAATCAACTAATACACCTTTTCCATAGGCTGATCTTTCTTGAGTAGAGCATGAATGGATGCACAGGTACAGGTGTGCTTTAACTTTGTAGGTGTAGCGTCCTCATATGTAGGGGAGGACCTTGGACAGCACTGACTGCAGAGTCCTCATTTAACGGAGAAGACTCAGGTCTGGAGAACAAAAAGGAGCTGTAGAAGTTAACCTTTTTTTTTTTTTTTTTTGCAAAACCAGGGATTGAACTCAGGTCCTTGGGCTTGCCAGGCAAGTGCTTATTCAACTGAGCCATCTCCCCAGCCCCAGAAGCCAAACTTCTAAAGCAGCAGAACAGGTTTCTTATTTTTTTACACCCTGGTTAGAGGTGAGGAGATCTTGTTGGCTCATCCTTCCTTGTTCTCCATGCTTCAGTCCCTTTCTTCACCACCCCATCATATTGCCCACTGTTGTTGCAAATTCATTTAAAGGAAGTTGCTTTCCCAGCTAGGCCATGCCTTGCTCCGTCTTATGCTTTTCAACAAGCCAGCATCCCATGAGAGGGAGCCTCTTGCACCTGTTGTTCTCTGACCTCTACCCGGTTCCATTTCACTTGACCTCTCCTTGCCACCAGCTTCCAGGCTTGCTTCTTGCACCACAGTTAGTGGTCCCCCTGATCCCCCACAGTTTAGTTCTCACCCAGAGCAAATGAAGCTTGATCCCCTTCCCTGGCACGGAGGTTGGCAACCTTTCCTGGCTTTGACTTGGATTCAGCCTTCACTGCACTTGTTGCCAGGAGCTCTATTACAACCTTGCATAGGAGAGTTAGAGGAATCTTGCTGTGGTGACTGTGGTCCGAGCAAAAGAAGAGACACATTTCTTTAAGTCAGGGATCTGAAATAGTCTATCTTTTCTATGAAGACCTCCACAGAAGCTCTTATATGATATTCTCTGGCAACATCCAATGGTATAAGCTAGGATGAGAGAGAATTCCCTGCCCTTCTGTCTTCCTCCTCTTCTGAGCTCTGTGAACTGGATTATAAAACTAACACAGTGCACAAAGCTGGCCATACACAAATGCACCTTGGTGACTACATGTCCACTATAGCCAAAGGAGATTTGGCAGGCTGTCTGTGGATGGTATAGCGGGTCGGGAAGGGAGGTGGCGAGGATAGAATTAAGACAGAGGACAACACACCAGAGGAAGCCCCGAAGAGCTGGATGGTGGAGGCTTTCTCAGCCCCAGCAGCCCCATGCTGCTATACTTTCAGCAATCCATTCTCTGAGTGCAGTCACCAAGGAGCCTTTTACATCATCATTTTCTTAGGGAGAAAAATAGACTGAGTAAAATAATTTGACCATTTGGTCTTCCTGGCATCATCATTTGCTCTCATTGATAGAGGCACTGACATTTTGGTGAGTTTCGGTGTTTTGTGAGTTTAGTTTACATAAGACAGGTCTTCTAAGTCAGACAGATTCTGGAATGCTAACAAGATTGAATTTTTGGACCCAGTAGTCTTCTGGCCAGACCATGGACCGTGAAAAATTCATTAAGATAATGCCACTTTGGAAGGGCTCTTGGTGGCCAGCCAGCCAGCCATTTCCTGACAATATTTAACATGGCTTTGGGCCCACTTTCAAACTCCTGATGCCACCTAACTGGATTGAGAGGAGAGAGAAGCAGTGACAGAGAGGAGGTAAAATGGAATAGTCCATTAAAATTGGTTTCCAGTGAAGCTACAAACGGAAATTGTGTCTTATTAAAAATGGACTATGTGTTTCTTAAATGAGGAAATTTACCCTTCTGGGAGTATATGGCCTTGTGAATGGGATGAGGAAAGATATAGACTAACAGCATGTCATCCCAGAAGATGAACTTACTCCACTGATTTGGGGAAATGTGGAGCTGGGGGCTACCTTGGCTGGGTGGTCAGGAGCTATGCTTGCTAGCTACCCCAGTGGACCTTCAGTGGACCCCAGTTCCTGCTCATGGGATGTGGAGAGAATGACTATGAACTTCGGGTATAAACAACTAAGAGGCAACCTCTTTCCTTGTCACTGGTTGGGTGGACAGGACCCAGAGTTCCTGCATGAGTGTGGAGACCAGCTGGTCTTTGTGCTAATGAAAAATAAATTTCCCAACCACTGAAGTTTTGAGCTTGATCTGTTACAGCAGACAGTATTACTCAAATAGAACTGATTAGGAATTTAAATATTTCTACAAGAAAGCAAATAGTCATAGGACAGAATGTAAATATGATGTGAAATCTTAAGTTACAAGCAAGGCTATGAAGGTGTGTTTTGCACATGGTGGGCTGTTGGTGCTGAATGCCCATTGAGTGGCCCACTCACTTTCCTCTGTTCTTGGGGGGACTCGATAAGGAAGCCTGACAAGAGGCAGACACATCCATGGGGGCAAGAAATGGGGTGCCTTGTGTAGACAGAAGTAGTGAGATCAGATTACTGATGATACTTTTCCAGCTCCTTTATTCTTCTCAGAAACTGTGTCTTTCCTTGCCTGACTTTCAGGTAAAACTCTTAGGTTCCATGTCTCTCCTGAATGCCTCCCCTGACTTCTAGTCCCTTAGGAGTCTGCTCCTGTTGGGCGCATATGTACAAGGATGGCAGATCCATGGCATCCTTCGTGTTGAATCTTTTCCACAGCACGGTGGGCTGGAGTGACTCCCCAAGGTACTGCTTTCTGCTGGGCCGGGCGTGACCACAGAGTTTTCTGGGACAGAGTTCAGCAGCTCCGTGAATCTGTCAGTGCTGGCTGTTGAGTTGAATTTCAGCTGCAATGCTGGATGAATGATAGCTTGTAGTCACTTGACCAGTTCTCTTTCTTAGACAACATTTGCTTTTCAACAAGGTTTTCATTACCCCATTAACCCAGAGAAAAAGAATCTGGAAATTTCCAGCACTCTGGCAGTTCCAGCAGGACAGAGATGTGGGGCAAGGGACTATTTTCCATCGCTTCTCAAATTACACCACTAACCCACTGCCTACTTCAATTCAACTCAACAGATATTTATTTCGCTTACAGTAAAGCACGCTTTGCTAAGAAGACACTTTTCAGTCCACCACCAGCAAGTTTTTATTGAGCACCTGCTGTGTACATGGCAACAAAGTAAGCACTTAGGTGTGTCTTCTGTGATTACATTGACTTATAATCACCACAGGCAGAATTCTGTTCTCTGTTTTTCCTCTCTATTCCTGCCAGCAGCTTCCCTCCTACTCTCGCTTTTCTTCTCCCTACATTAATTCAGTTTTTGTTGCTGTAACAGAAAACACACACACACACACACACACACACACACACATACACACACAATTCCTGAGCATTTTATTAGGAAAAAGAGGTTTATTTAGCTCATAGTTTTGGAGGCTGAAAGTCCAGCATAGGGCAGCCCTGTATGTCTGGCTCTGGCTATGTGACAACGGGATGGAGAAACAGAAGTGGACCAGCTGCCTGCAGAAGGGGCCAAGAGCCTGGGTGGCCTTGCTTTGCAACAGCACACTACCGTGTGAGCTAACTGGGTCCCCAAAGAACTGCAGCACTCGCTTTTGAAATGCAAATGAAAACTACAGAAATATCATCTCACCCTAGTCAGAATGGCTACTATCATAAAAGCAAAAAAGAAACAAACCAAGTGTTGGTGCTGTGGGGAACAGGAGCCCTTATATGCTGCTAATGGGAATGTAAGATAGCGTAGTCATTATGGAGAACGGAGCGGAGGTCCTTCTGAATACTAACATTAGACCTACCTTGTGGCCTAACACCTCACTTCTGGTATATAGCCAAAGGAAATGGAATTAGCATATCAAAAAGATACCACCTGCACGCCCATATTTACTACATCACTGTTCACCATAGCCAAGACTTGGAACCAAGCGAGATGTCAAGGGATGGATGATGGTTAAAAAAACATGGCATGCACACATAATGGAATGTTATATAGCCACAAAAAGAAAGATGTGCTTTCTGAGGGCTGCTGCCTGGAGCCTCAACCGCCTCTTGCGGAAAGTTCTAGAGGCCACCCTGTGCTATGCTCCTGAGACCAGTGCTTCTCTCTAAAGAATAAAAGAGCTCATATGATGGCAGCTGTGTCCAAACCCCAGGACTTGTAGATTCTGGATGACATGGAGATGCCCTTCAGTGCGAACGAATGGGCTAGCCTCACATCTGCGGGGATTGCTCTGTACATGGAAGTGATGGCGGAGAACTACAAGGCTGTGGCTTCCCTGGCTGCAGCGTGCATGGACAGACCTGATGCGAACCTGGCACTGGAGGAAGAGAAGGATGCCCTCATCCAGAGGGGCGTCCTTCTAAGTACATCACAAAACTAAGAAGATGTACTCGCCTAATTTACAGACATTTCATCTGTAGGATGCAGAGATTTCTGGAACTCCTCAGTGCTGAGCAGACAAGACAAAAGTTAATTGTTGACCTTTTCTAGTTTTCCATGTAAAAAGTTAAGAGCCACCTTAAACTATGGCAACTACACACTCTTTTTTTTTTTTTTTTTCCTGTAAATGCCTGGATTTCCACAGATTCTGTTCATTAAAGTTACTCATTCTGTTGTGAAAAAAAAAAAGAAAAAAAAAGAAAGAAAGATGTCCTGTATTTGTGGCAAAATGGATAAAATTAGAGGACATCATATTAAGTGAACTATTCTATACAGAGAGATGAATACCATATGTTCTTTCTCCTACATGGAAACTAAAAATGTTGGCTTCAAAGAAGGGTGCAGAAAGGTTATTGGTAGAGGGTAGCAGGGAGGGGGTTATTATAAGAGGTTAGTTAATGATTATCAAAACACTGGGGTGAGAGAAGTAAGACCTAGTGTTCCATAGCGCAGTGGGGTGAGTTCACAACAAACTGTCCTGATTTAGGAAGAACTAGAAGAGAGCCGAGGATATAGCTCAGCAGGACAGGTGCCTGCCTGGCAAGTGCAACATCCTGAGTTCAATTCCCAGCACCAGAAAAAAAATCAGTTTCCTGAAGAACTGGAAGAGAAGACCTCAAAGTCTCAAAAATAAATAAATGATAAGGAGATACTAAATACTGATTTGATATATCTATATCTGTATATCTCCCAAGAAATCCTGCATTAATTAAAAAAAAATAGGGCCAGGAAGTGGTACAGGCCTGTAATTTCAGCACCCTGAGGTAGGGGATCTCTGGGCATCTGAGGCCATCCTGGGCTGCATAGTGGACCTGTCTCAGAAACAAAAGTCTCTTCCGAGGGTGATGCTCCCTATGTACCCCAGCTCTTAAAAATGCCAACACCTTTCAACCTGGTCATGCTGGGGCACATGCTCCCAGCACATGAACATCTGGGGACACACTCAAGCCCTGGAATGCCCCTTCTTTCCCAAGGGAGCCTGTTCCTGGAGAAGCCCTCTTGTCTTGCTTTCCAGGCTGCCCAGACTATTCTGGCTGCAGCCAGAGGCCTGTCACTGGCCTTCCCCAGGCAGGCAGGGGGCACTTCACCACTGTGCTGACAACATCATAGGCCAAGAAGCATCCTCTTCTTCACTATACTCTTAAGCTGTGGCATCAGTGGGGTCCAGAAGTCTCTGTGGGTCCCCTCATACTCTCCCATCGTTGTTCCCCAAGGTACTGATGCAGCAAGGGGACCAAGTGTTAATCCTCCACCCATTTGCCTTTTGAGGGGAGAGGACTTCACTGGCAAGATGTCTCTTCTACCTGCCTGCTCCATATCCTGTTCTAGACTGGTAAGTGCGGAGCCTTACCTTTTGTCATCTGTAAAAGGTAGCCATGACAGATTGGGGCAGGAAGCTGCCTGGACTCAGGACTAGAGCTGTATGTCAGGGAAGCCGCATGCATGGATCCTGCTCTCAAAGCTTCCCTCTTATGCCTTGAAGTGGAGCTGAAGATGAGGTGGGCGGTGAGCAAACTCAGCTCCTCCTGTTTGGGTGACCCACTGGGAGCTGGAGCTCCATAAGGCTGGGCCATGGTGGGGGCAAAGGGCTTTGGTGCCCACTACACTCACCCAGAGGCACAGTGGGAAGGGCAGCAAGTGGATGATTAGTTCATGAAAGGTTGGATTTTGCAGAAGGCAGCCAAATCTGTGGAAGAGTGGCAGCTGCTGCGTGGAGCAGATGCTCTAGGAAAGCCCCCAGTCTTGCAGAATCTGCATATTTTCCTTACTCCGGTCTGGGAGGCCAGAGCAGAGCAGTCATTACAGGACTTGCCTGGAGTCATCAGGAAGCCAGGGATGGTGATTTGTTTAGATTTGTCTGAATAGTTGTGGGCTGCCAAATCACACAGACAGCTGCAGTCACTGCTTTCTTCATGCTGTTCAGTTCATGCCATGCACTTTATCAGCCGCATCTCTCCACCCTCAATGTCTTGGGAAATCACAACTTCATGGAGAGTCAGAGCCCTGAATCTGTTCCTTTTCTGCAATATTGCTGTTTGTTCAGCTGTATCATTAGCTGGGAAACAATAACCCGCCACAGTGACAACCCTGGCCTGACTTTGGCATTTGTCTATTGAACCCGTGTGAAACAATGGACCATGTATACCCTTCTCCCTGGTGCTCCTTCCAGAAGCAACAGTGATGGGAGCGAGGGAGAGAAACCCAATTACGTGTGCACTGGCAATTCCATGTGGAGGAAATTTTGTGGTTACTTTGGTTGCACCTGCAAAGAGTTCCTTTAGATAAAAGCAAAGTCCTTGGGTGGGTGAGATAGCTCAGCAGACTAAACATGTGCTTGGGCAGGCTCATGGACCAGGGTTCGATCCCCAGCACCACATGTCACACTGGCCCCATCCCCGAGTGCACTGATCCAGCCACTGAGTCTGGGCATGGTGGTGCATGCCTGTAATCCCAGTGCTGGGGAAGCTGAAAACAGGAGGATCACTATGAGTCCGAGCTGCATAGTGAGACCCTATACCAAACACACTAGAAAAAAACAAAGTCCTTACCCTCACCCCTGAATTTATTTTTTATTGAAGGGGCTGAATTTGTAGGTAGAGTAGATGTAAAATTCAGGCACTACCTTTATGGTCATCCTTCTATTTTTTTTTTTGTGCTGAGTTAATCTACAATAATATTAATATTTATAGAAGGTTGCAAAATGACTATAAAATAGAATTTGGAAGTTAAGTTGTAGGAATAAATTTTATGGGATTTCCCATCAACTTGACCTAAATGGAATTCTAGAATCTTACCATGAAATGGAAACTTGGAAATAATCTCTTTAAGTCATTTTTTTCTCTTATAGGTCAGGAAAGAGAAGTGCAGAGAGTTGGCTGACATTCCCTTTTTAAATAGCAGATTTATTTTATCTATGATGGTCCCAGGTTTGAAGCAACCAAAGGATGACTTACCTCCTAAAAGATTCAAGCGAGTATCAGCAGCCTCCCGGTGCATGAGGAATACAGGTGTTTGGAGTCCCAGGTGTACTAGTTATGCTGTCTAACTGCAAACATCCAAATCCAACTCTAGAAGACTTTATTGGAAATTTATTACAAATATTGGAAGGCTTTTGGAAGTTTCCAGAAATGACAGGGAATATGAAGAGCCAGCTATGGAAATGGACTACATGTTAGGATTCTTTAGAAGGCTAGGAAAGGGATATATAAAGAGGAATAGTGTGGTCCAGGTAGAAGTGAACCTCAACTATCTCAGTCTCCACGTACATCCCTTATCTCCATAGTGACCTGGAAGTTAGTGTCTGTGTGATTTTGCTCTTCTGAAGAATAAATGGTACCTGTGAAACAACCATGTCCCACAGAGCTCACTCCCAGACAGTTTCCCTCCCTGCTGGAACTTTCCAGCTCTTCCCTGTCCATGAGGAATGTTGGCCTATAGCTGATCAGAAGCGCAGGAGCTGGAATTCTCAAGAAATCTCTGCTGAGGGACCAAAATTGCTCTAGAAATCCTCTGGCTTC
Source organism: Octodon degus (assembly GCF_000260255.1). Classification (NCBI taxonomy): domain Eukaryota; kingdom Metazoa; phylum Chordata; class Mammalia; order Rodentia; family Octodontidae; genus Octodon; species Octodon degus. Next base: position 11,529,903 of record NW_004524592.1, read on the forward strand.
CTCTTCCCTAGGAGAAACCTCTGGGGAGTGTTTCCATACCTTCTGTCCAGTCCTTCTAAAGGGGATCTGGCCTTAACTATGCACACAAGCAATGTGCTCAGTAGCTTACACTTTCTTCTCTCACTTCTGTTTCACATTTCTCCTAGGGATCACTCCCTAAATACACATACACAAATGTGTAAGGGACTGCCTTTGAAAAAGCTAAGTAAGTCTCTTGCTGGCACCACGGCTAAGGGAAAAACACTGTACCTAATTAATACTCCCATGAGACTGCATCCAGTGGGAGGTTAATGATCCTCCTCAAGGAAAGTTTAGACCTGTGGAATGGATGCTACAAGGAGACTTCAGAGCAAACACTCACAACATCAGCCTCCCAGCTGTTAGTGTCGTACCTTTGTTCATGGAGTGCTTTTGGTATTTGTGTACTCCACCAGGGCTAGAGCCTGCTCATTATCTTTCTGCTCTTGAGTCCCTGACAATCTTTAAATTCACCCTCCCACAAGGCCTGTTCAGCTGAAGATATCTCACAACCTCCTTTGCACTTAATTGTGGCAAAATGACTAAGTTTGAATCCATGGGTGAGAAGAAAAGTAATGGTGCAACTTTGAAGCCGTATAGTTCCAAAATGATTTACTTGTCTTCTTTCTCTCCCTCATTGGCTTCTTCTTTTAGGTTCATATAAAGTATCCAAAATCCTTCATTAGTCCTTGAAGGGTCATCTGTCCATTCTTCTATGGAATGTGGTTAATTTTAATGTAATAAGCAACTCATTGCTCAGTCCAAAACCTAGAGTTAGATCTACTATAAGGTCCTTCCCCTGTCTAACCTGCCTTCTCTTATCGAAGTAACCAGCATCTTGAGTCCTACATTACCACTCCTTTAGTTTCCTTACATAGTTTCATCTCATTTTGCTGATGGTTTGATGATAGAAACAGAAACACCGGGATGGTGTAGAATATGAGATTTACCAAAGCGGCCTGGTTCCTTGCAGTTGTCAGAGTCAGTTCCATGATTATAGTGTAGTTCATTCTGTCAGGAACTAAGCCCAGTTGGAGAAGCCAAAGGAGACCAGCAGGAGCTGAGATGTGGGGTCAATAGGTGTCCTGGAAGCTGCACTCTCTGGTCCAGGATGGAGAGGAGCTGGTGGAGGTGCTGCCCTATGCCAGCATGGTGGAGATAGTGTGCCTGAGCTACAGTAGTGACCAGGATCCTGGTTCCACCTTCTGAACATAACAAAGGACTTCTCCAAGATTGTGCAAAATGTCTTTTGTGACTCTTGCTAACCCAGACCTGGGAATTCTTGGAAGTGTTCCTTCCTAGGCAAACTGACACAGTCTGAATCCATCCACACTCATACAATTATATTCCCTCAAAGTAAGCTTTCAAAGGAAGCTGTTTCATTTCAAAGGCAAATCAGGTTGTCTGGATACATTCAGGACTTACTCTCTTTACTTGATTTCATGATGTTGGGACACATTCCTACTGCTGGGTACAACAATGGCTCTTCCCTGTTGATGGCTCTTGTATGCTCCACTGTGTGACTGCACCGCAGTGCAGCCAGCCACTGTCTTGCTGATGGGCCTTGGGGTTATTTCTAGGCTCAATGGTGTGAGCAGCATCCTCTGGATATTCTTGTGGGTGTCTCCAGATGTCCTGGGCAGAAGCCTCTCATAGCTTCACAATGGGAGTGGAATGACTGGTGCTAAGGAAGGTGACCTTGTGTGGGCTGCTGGACGGGTCCCAGTTGTGCCTGTTGTCCAAGAAAAATGAGAGCTATAGCCCTTACCTTCACCCCACTTGCAGCTTGTTTTTCACTTTTTTTGCAAATAGAAGCTCTTAGTTTTAATATGACCAAATTTGTCAGTTTTTAAAAGTGGTTGGCACTTTTTGGTATTGTTTAAGAAATCCTACTCTATTTCAAAGTCTAAAAGATATTGCCAATGATTTTTCATAAGAGTTTTAAATTTTAATTTTTTATAGTGAAGTTCTCAATCCATCTGGAATTAATTTTGGCATACAGAGTGATGAAGGGATCCTATTTCATATTTTTCCATATGGATACCCCTTCTTATCCAGCTGTATTTATTTTCCCACTGGTCTGGCGGGCCACCTCCGTCATGTACCAAAGTTCTGTGCGTAAGAGGGTCTGTTTTTGAGCTGTGGATTCTGTTCCCTGCTCTATTTGGCTATTGCAGAGCTAGTACCAGCCTGTTTTAATTACTGTAGTTTCACAAAAAGCACCTTATCTGCTGGAGCAAGTCTTTCTGCAACACTCACCTTTTTGATAAAAGCCTTGGCTATTTTTCTCCTTTTATTATTTTATATGCATTTTAGATTCAGCCTATCAAGTTTCATGAAAATGTGTTAGTATTTTGATTAAAACTTTACTGAAATAGAGGAACAAAACTATGGTATTATCTTCTTAGCCAGTGTATGTTATGCCCTTCAATTAATTTGGGTCATCTTCCTTCCTATTAATAAAATGTTACAATTTGCTCTGCAGATGGCTTCAATGTATTTTCCCCCTGGCTTTTTGATATCCTTTGAAATCAGTGTAAATTTGTCTTCTCTTTAATTACATTTTCTTGCTCTTTATTCCATAAGAGTACAGAGCTGTAATTGACTTTTTATAAAACTTCTTACTCATGCTAACAATTTGCTCATAGATCCTTTTTGATTTTCAGTGTAGATAGTTGTGGCATCTGAAAATAGTGACAGTTTCATCTCTTCCTCACAACTCCTTCTCTTTATTTTTTTCTTTTTGTGCTAACTAGGGCCATTAACATCCTGTTGAATAGAAATAAGATTGGACCATTTTATGCTATTTTTTAATTTGAAAGGTAAGTGTAGTAAAATCGATGTTTTTTTTTTAAATTTTATTTATTTATTTATTTGTGTGTGTGTGTGTGTGGCCAGCTCAGCCCACCAGGGGGCGGGGCTGGCTGGCATGTGGTGCTGGGGGATCGAACCGCGGTCCATGTGCTTTGCCAAGCTTGTTCCAAATAGGTGCTTTAGACCACTGAGCCATCTCACCAGCCCAAATTGATGTTTTATAGATACTCTTTATCACACTAAGAAATGCCTCTGTTCCTAATTTGCTAAGAGTATTTTAAAAAAAATTTCATTGTGGTAAACATACGTAACCCAGATTCACCACATTAACCATTGTGAAGTGCCTAATTTGCTGCCCGTTAATGGCCTTTTCTGTGTGGTACAAGCCTTGCCACTATTTCCAAATTTTTCCATTGCCCTTACAAGAAACTCTGTAACCATTAACCAATAATAACCTATGATCCTTTCCCTCTAGATCCATTGTAAGTCTAACCTGTTTCCTGTATTAAACTGTGTACTCTAGATAGCTCATGTAAGTGAAATCATGTAACATGCGATCTTTTGTAGTTGGCTTTTTTCACTTGAACATGTTTTCAAGGTTATGCTATAGCATGTATCAAAATTTAGTTGCATTTACTCATTTAATTTCATTTTTTCTATTATTGAATAATATTCTATTGTAGGAGGGCTGGTGAGAGTGGACTAAGTGCCTGCATAGGCAAGCGCAGGGAACAGGGCTCGATCCCTGGCACCACATGTCACACCGGCCCTCGCTGCCCCCATGTGTTAAGCCATCACATCATGGAGACTGGGTGTGGTGGCACCTGTAATTCCAGCACTGGGGAGGCTGAAAACAGGAAGATCACTATGAGTCTGAGCTGCAAGACCCTGTACCGAATACATTCTATCATAGGCAGGTACACATTAGGTTTATCCATTTATCTGCTGATGAAGACTTGACTGTTTCTATCTTTTGTTTGTTGTGAATGATTCTACAATGATTCTTTTTATATCATGAATTTATGTGGAATTTTATGACTGATTTTTCTGCATCTAATGAAATAATCATGTGTCTACATTTTCTTTATTCTGACAATGTGTGGATGATATTTTTGAAGTTAAACAAGGACTCAGTAACTTTACTTTGGAAGCACTCTTTCTTAAGAAGCTACTACAGGATGTACTCCACCAAACGGAGGGTCTAAACTATCAATGGAAGTGCTTGGAGCATCCCACAAATGAGAGAGGAGAATGAAACTTCTGCCATGAGGGTGAGAGCCCTGCGTTCATGAGAGGAGCTGAGGCCTACCTGGAGCTGGTCAGAAGGACCCAGGAGAGATTTACTTAATGCTGAAAAATTCAGGCTCTTCCTATTGGTCCCAAACATAATGAAAGGAAGAAGTCTAAGCCTGGGTTGGTTGCAATACTGTTAAGAAAGCAAAATAAGGTGACCATTAATTCTAAATACAACAGAAAATGTGATCAGGCAAAGAAAATATTCATAAGGTAGCCCATAGCTCATCTATAAAGAGCATGTACAGTTATTAGTCATAGCTACAAACACAGAATATTAATCTATCAAGAAATGTGATATATTGTCTTAGGGAGCTGGGTGGCAGGAGGCGTGAACACAAATGGTAGAGCTGGAGGTGTTTGTTCACCTTTTCTAGTGGGAAGTCCGTGGACAAAGCCTAAAACACAGCAATCAGGAATTAGGAATACATACATGTTCTGTATTGATGTGGACTAAATACCAAAATACCCAGTGGAAAGAACTGAAAGTAGCTGTCTCCAGAGAAGAAAAGTGTGGGCAAAGAATGCTGTTTATAGCAGCATTAAATGTTATGAAATTATTGGATCACTGAAATTATTTGGTTATATAACCTTGACAAAAACTAACTTAAAAAGGTAAATGAAACCCCTTCCTCTATCCTGGCATTTTGCCCACATGGAGTCCACCATCACGTACTTTCAGAACATACCTCCAGTCTGTCCACTTCTGCCACCTCCTTTGTGTTGCTCTTGTCTGTTTTAAAAGAGATAAAGTTTTCTTTCAAAGGAAAATTTAAGGGGGCTCTTCAAGTGAGCTGTTTATAATCAAGGGAAGACAAGGTTTGAAATGATATTCCATAAGCCAAATATGTCTGCAGCCAGGCACCTACTCCGCTTTCTCCACTGACCTTGGGCCCACAGGCCTTCTTCCCTCCCTTCCTACTCCAGTGAGGAAGGAGAACTTCTCCCCTCTGAGGACCAGCTCTCCATCTCCTGTGGGGCTTGAGGGTATCCTCAGGTGTGTGCCACCACGCCCAGTCTCAGTCGCTCAGCGCGCCCCATAGGCATTCTATCATATGCCTATGATAGAATGGGGCGGGGCCAGCATGACAGGCCAGGATCAAATCTTGGACCTCTGCATCTGCCTACGCGGGCACTTTAATAGCCTTTGGGTTTCTAACAGAAGAGAAACAATGTGATATTGAAACTTGTATGTCTGATTTATTTCACTTAGGATTATGGTCCTACAAATAACTCGAGTTTATTCTTCTTTATGGCGGAGCAGTACTCCAGGATATGTAAAAACCATATTTTCTTTATTCATTTATCTTTCAATGTGTATGAGCTATTTCCAAGATTTAGCTTTTATAAATTGTGTAGGTATTATAAACATGGGTGTGCACAGAGCACTGTGATATGATGCCTTTAACTCTTTTGGGAAGATACCTAGAAGACGAATAGCTGGGTCAAATGGAACCTTGTTTCAACTTTTTAAGGACTCTCCATACTGATTTCTATAGTGGTTGTACCAGTCTACACTCCCACCAACAATAGAGAAAGGTCCCCCACCTCCTGCAGCCTTGCCAGCATTTGTTGCTGGTTGATTTCTTTCTTTTTTTTTTTTTTTTTTCATTTTTTTTTTCTTCTTTTTTTTTTTTTTCTCGGTACTGGTGACTGAACTCAGGACCCTGTGCTGGTTGATTTCTTGATAGTCGTTCTTTCTGGGCAAGATGGAATCTCAGTGTTATTTTAATTTGCATTGCTCAAATGTTGAAAAGCAGTTCTTCATATATTTATTCGTTATTTGTGTTTCATCTGAGAAATGTCTATTCATTTCCTATGACCATTTTTGGGTTGGCTCTTTATTTTTTAATATTTATTTATTTATTTTGGTGGAACTAGGGATTGAACTCAGGCCCTTGCCACTTGCCAGGGAAGCGCTTATTCCACTGAGCTATCTCCCTGCCCCCCCTTGGGTTGGCTCTTTAGATCTGGGGAATCTGATTTTTCTGAGCTCTACATGTATGCTAGATGTTAGCCCTTTGTCTGAGAAGTAGCTAGTACGAAATTTTTTCCCATTCTCTGGGTCGTCTCTTCACTCTGCTGGTGGTTTCTTTTGCTGTGTAAAAAACTTTTTAATTTAATGATTTCAGTTGTTGATTCTTTGTAATATTTTCTGTGAAGCTGGGGTTTTGCTCATGAAGTCTTTGCCTACATTTATGTCTTGCGGAGTTTTACCTATTTTGTTTTCCAGCAGGCTGTGTTTCTGTTTTTATTTTTTAAAAAATTTTTATTTATTTATTTATGTGTGTGTGTGTGTGTATGTGTGTGTGTGTGTGTGGCCAGCTCAGCCCACCAGGGGGCGGGGCTGGCTGGAATGTGGTGCTGGGGGATTGAACTGTGGTCCCTGTGCTTTGCTTAGCTTGTTCTAAGTAGGTGCTTTAGACCACTGAGCCATCTCACCAGCCCAAAACGTCTTCTTCTTCTTCTTTTTTTTTGCGGAACCAGGGATTGAACTCAGGTCCTTGAGCTTGCCAGGCAAGCGCTTATTCTACTGAGCCATCTCCCCGGCCTGTTTCTGTTTTTAGATTTAGATTTAGACCCATTTCATTGTATCTGATCCATTTCTATTTTAGTGTAGCGCATGGTGAGCAGCGATACAGGTGTGTGTCTAAAGCCCTTCCTTTACCCTTCAGCCCTTAGGCTGCTGTCTAGCCCTCGCCTCATCCGGTCATCCACCTCTGTGACCCTTGCTGACTGCTCCTGAGGACTTAGATGCTGCTCAAGTCTCGGGATCTAGTCCCTGCTCTTGTAGTGCTGATAGCGGGAGAGTGCAGGGTCTACTTGGAGGCTTCAGTCTTGACATTCACACACACTATTCCCGTGTCTGTGCTAGGTAATATGGGTGACAACCTGCGCATCTTTGCTTTCGATGGTACTTCTACCAGCCAGTGGGGTTTCTTCTCCAACTGCCTGCCTTATTCAATGAGAAATTCCTCCCATGAGCTCTCAGAGGATCCTTTAATCCCCTCATTATAGCAATTATAAGCTCTATAGTCACTGACTTGTTTATTCCCAAGTAGGCTATAAACTTAGGACAGAGAATCTGTGTAGTCCTCCAGCACATCCTCAGTCTTCAATCCTGTGCTCGGCCTTGATAAAGCTCAGTAAATATTTGTTTATAGATTAGCTGCATGTACCATACAATGTTCTTTGGGACTTGAGACTTGTTTTGAGGAGTGATCAGTGTAGATGAATTTGAAAAGGCTCATTCCCACCCCACTCTGTCCTGGGGGTGGAGCCCAGTTCCTTGTGCATGCCAGGCCAGTGTTCTCCCACTCAACTACACTGCCAGCCTCTCTCATAGTTGATAATTCCACTTTGTGCCCTTTGATTGCTTTTAATGTCCCAGAGCGCTATAACTAATAGCCCTAGTTGGTTTATTCAAGATGTGCTCAGTACAAGAGATGTACAGATGTGGGACCACATCAGAAAGGAGGGAGATGCTGCCAGCTGACAGAGGCACTAAAGGCAGGGCTGGGGTGGCAGCACGAAGTGGTGAGCTGCCTGCAGCAGGGCTGGCTCTGCTTTTGTTTAAATGCGACGCTAACTCAACTGGTCTCGGTATCATCTGGGACCACAATAATAGAACAGGGGAGGTTGGCAGGAAATTCACAACTGCTCTTGGAGAGATGATCTCGACGTGTGGTCTAGGTTCCCTGGTGGTCCGTGGGGCTGGTCTCCTGCAGGGTGGATGTGCCTGTGATGCTTCTGTTGCTGGTGTGAATTAGTAATTACTCCAGAGAGCCCTCATTTGGTGACTCAGTTAAGCTGGGCCTTTCTTCTCCCGAATTCTCCTTTTCTTTAGGGATGGTGAGCGGGAGCTCCGAGGGAGGTGGGTTTTGTTTTTTTGTCTCTCTAAGGAGCATTGTGTGTGGGGAAGTTTGAGAACCATAGCTCCAAGGGTGACTTGGCTAATGAGGGACAGAGTTGGGCAGTTGCGCCATAGTCGCTCTGTGCGGCCCCACAGTCATTCTGCATGGGCTGGCTACTAGCCTTGAGCTTCCAGCTGCCTGGAGTGAAAATTGTAGGAGGAGAACTGGCATTACCCAGAAAGTGTGTTTTTCTGAGGCCACCGCACTGGAGCCACCATTATGTCAGCAGGAATTCATGGTTGATGACAGTGGTGGTGATGAGGGTAAATGAGAACCTACAGCCATCTCAACAACTTTGGATTAGACTGTAATAGCAGGTGGCTGAGTCACTGTTTTCTTTTTCTCTGAGCTGGAAAATTCTCTTCTTTACAGACTCATTAATACTATCAGAGGCATCGCCCTGACTGTTGGGTCGTAGGGACACACGAGTCTGTGAGACGACACTGGTAGAGAAAATGCACTTGGCTCCTGACTCCACTGGGCTTGCAGTCGAGTAGGAAGAAAGACCCGAAGAGGCGCTGAGTTGCAAGTGGTGATCTGTGTTTGGAGCCAAGTAGCAGGTGCTCAGAGCCCAAGTGGAGCAGAGTAATTTAGATGGAAGGGTGGGGGGGCATTCTGTGGGTCAGGCGGAGTGAAGGGGAGAGCACAAGGAGGATGTGCACGGGCTCTGTGGACGGAAAAGGCTTTGGTGGCTGAGGACCTGAGTCCAAGGAGCCAGGCAGATGGTCACGGTGGGCTGGTGGAAGTCAGGCGGCATAGGGTCTCGAAGGTCACAGAAAGGACATTAGCTGTTGAGGTGGTTCACGTCTGTGGTGCCTATCAGGAGGCTGGGGCAGGCAAGTTGTCAAATTTGGAGTTGGGTTGGGTTGTATAGTATCTCACTGAGGTCTCTCTTCACTGAAACAAAATACCCAATATTCAAAGCTAAAGGGAGAAAGGTTTATTACAGCTCATGGATTCTAGAGCATTCAGCCCAGCATCTGCTGGCTCCAAGGCAGGGTGGCATTGCAGAGAGCAACTGTTCATGGCAGCAAAGCAGCAAAATGACAAGCAACAAGTGGTAAGCAGCAACTCTCTTGAAGTCCTTTATATCTTATCCAGGATCCTAACACTTCCTTAGGTTGGGTAGCGCTCACCTCCAGGGAGCGACAGCTTTAATCCTAGCATGAATCAATCCCATGATCACATTCTTTTCTTAAAATTTTTTTTTTTAAATTTATCTAATATAGGGCCTCAACACGCAGCTTGGAGTCAGTGATCTTCCTGTCTCAGCCTCTCCAGGGTTGGGATTGTAAGCATATGCCACCATGCCCAGTTTTAGTGTTTTGCTTTGCGTAGGGCTGGCACAGCATGCAGTACTAGGGATTGAACCCAGGTCTTTGCACTTGCCTAGGCAGGCACGTGGACCAAGTGCTTTGCTTTGCCTTGCCTTGCCTTGCCTTGCCTTGCCTTGCCTT
>NW_004524592.1:11539498-11544481 GCF_000260255.1 Octodon degus
TCTTTCTTTCTTTCTTTCTTTCTTTCTTTCTTTCTTTCATTCCCTCTCTCTCTCTCTCTCTCTCTCTCTCTCTCTCTCTCTCTCTCTCTCTCTCTCTCTCTCTCTTTCTTTCTTTCTTTTGGTGCTATCCTGAGTACAACAAGAAGCTGACAAAAAGTTTTAAGCAGAGAATAACATATCTGAAATAATATTTTGGCATCCTGTGAAAATAAATAGAGGTTGAGAATAAAAGTGAGGGAAAAGAAAGGAATACTACATGAGGCACCTTGAAAACACTAGGAAAAGAAAAAAAAAAAAAAGAGCCAGCCACAATTGACCACATACTGTGCAGGATTCCATGTATAGAAAGTCTTTGGAAGAGGTACAGCTATACAGACAAAGCTGATAGGCAGCTGCTGGGGCTTGGGAGGGAGAAGAGGGGAGTGACAGCTTCATGAGCCTGGGGTATTCTTTAGGGATGATGAAAATGTTCTGAAATTAGACAGCTATAATGGTTGCACGTCATGGACATACTAAATGCCACTTAATCAGGACCTTTAGAAAGGTTAAAATGCTGAATTTTTACGCTATGTGTACTTCACCACAAAATGTGGTAGCAGGGGCTCACTTGAGAATCTGCCACAAGAATAATGTGCTCTGAGGGAGCTTAGGATGGCACAGACCCCAGTGATGGGCACATGAAAGACGAAGACATAGGAACAATGGCGAATTATACTGATGGTGGTGGTAATGGAGAGAAAGATTCAAGGATGGCTTCTGAGGTTTGGGTTCAAACTAACTGGGCTGGTGAGCAGTGGATGGGAAGGTAGGGAAGAGTGACCAGGGTAAGGGTGTGACTTGCATGCAGATGTGTTAATTTTGTGAGCTCCACGAACCACCTAAGGGGGATGGCAAGCTGACAAAGGGTCCATCAGCCTGGTGCTTAGGAACGCAGTCTGGCTCCTGCTGTGTGTCTGACAGCGGCGGCCTGCAGGTGGATTTACAGTGGTGAGAACCAGTGTAGTCATCCAGGGAGCCTGGGGGTGAGAGAGTAGAGGACCAGCGCTGGTCCCAAAGGGACAGAGGGTATAGTGTGCTGCAGAGCACTTTCCTAGAATGCCTGAGGGCCTGGGTTCTAATTCCTAGCACTGTAGAAGAAGGGAGAGGCCAGAAAGATAGTAGGAGGAAAAGCTGGGAGAAAAGACACAAATGCGCACTGAAGGGCAATGAAGAGTGTGTGATTTGTTTCTGGCCAGAGATTAGTAATGACAACAAAAGATGACATGTACAGTGTTAGAATCCTCCAGGCCCTGGCTGTCTACTTTCTGTGGGTTTTCCTAAGAACTCTAGAGTCTCTCCACTTTATAAATGTGGAAGCTGAAGCATAGAGGAGTCGAGCTTGCCCAAGGTCACAACAAGGTCACACAGTGAGTAGGTTGTGGAGTAGGGTCCAAGGGGGCGTGGCATCTCATAACTGCCCTCAACCCCCTCACCACCTCGACTCTAGGCCATGTAGGGAGGGATGGATGCGTTCTAACCTCGCTGGTAAGGCATTGCGGCTAAACAGAGGAGATGTCACCTTATTGGCAAATAAACAGGAAATAGTTGTTTTTTTTTAATTTTTTTTAGTTGGCAGTTTCTTTTTTAAAATTTTATATATTTGGCACAAGGTCTCGCTTCGCAGATCACTCATAGTGCTCTTCCTGTGTTCAGCCTCCCCAGCAATGGGATTATAGGCTTGTGCCACCATGCCCTGTCTCAGTGGTTGGCTCAATGGGCCCGGGGATGGGGCCAGTGAGGCATGTGGTGCTGGGATCGAACCCTGGTACCTGCACTTGCCTAAGCAGGTGATTTAGTCTGCTGAGCTATCTCACCAGCCCAGAAAATGGCTTTATTTTTCCAAAACTTCTCCCAGCTGTGCTCCATTGGCCACAAGTCCCTCTCTTGCTGGGGCAAGAAGTTTCTTTAGCAACTTCTGAGTTGGACTCCATAATATTTTACTCATTTATGCTTGTTAGAACAGTTTCATTCTATTCACTAGGATTTAATCCTATTTATTTGATAATTTCAATTCCAACCTCAGACTCCCTCAGAAGGTCTTGCTGCCTTCTAGCATCGACGGTGTTCTCAGCCCCTCGGGAATGGCAAGTCCTTTATACTTCTGTTACCTGCACTTTTCCTCTTCAATGGGAATAGGGGCAGGGAGTGAGGAAGGGGAAGCTCTTCCTACAGCTTTGCCAGCGGGGAGCTTCTGTGTCCCCTAGGCCGGTTGTTCACCTGCTGCTGTTGTGTGACTGTGGATTTGGCATGGAATGGAAGCCCCAGGAAGCTCCAAGGACCTGTTGATAGGATCTTGGTGTCTTCCAGGCCTTTTGAGCTTAGAGCACATCTTCAGGATGCTCCCTGCTGAAGGCTTGGTATCCTATTCTGCCGTTGTTGCTCCTCCATGTCCCATGCCTCAGTGGTGCAGGTAAGCTGTCAGCCCCAGACTCTAATCTCCATGGACTCTTGCCTGACTAGAGGGAGAGGGAGACCCACCTATAGCCTGACTTTCTTGGGATGCCCACCTCTCCTGAGTTCTTGCTACTTGGGTAGGTTGGGAACCCCAAAGGCTAAAATACCACAAACACTGCTCTGCTTGCCTTTCTTGTGGACACCCCAAACATGAAGAGGAGTCTTGGAGGACCAATTCCCTTGGCTGTGGGAGGGGAAGTCTCTCTTTTAACAGGAGCCTTTATGTACCCTGTGCCTTCTCTTCTGTCATGTGATGATAAAGATCTGCTGCATGGGTCTGCCCCTGAGTGCTGGAGCGAATTGAGGAACCTCCTCTTACAAGGCGGATTGCTCTGCATCTGTGTCACTGCTGTAATTTGTCAAGTTCAGCAGAAGATCCCCGTCAGTGGCACATGCCAACTTGTTACAGGCAACTGTACTCCTCATAGAAAGCTGGCTATTTAGTGGTTGTTTTAATTGTTAGATCCAGATCCCCACCAAGCAGTGGGAAGGCCTGGGAGATGCCCCTTCAGGCTGGTATGGGGAATGAAGGGAGCCAGTGAGGATCTTCCATGCCCTTTTACCTTCTACTGTTCAGAGATAAGGAGCAAGAACAGTGTGGGCCATGCTGCAGATTAGGGGCCACTGAGAACACTGAGCAGGGGCCCAGGGCCACTTTCTTGTGTCCTCTGAGAAAGGCCAAGAAATGAGACTTCTTCTGTTGCTACAAAGGCTGCAGCTGCACCTCCAGTGCAAACTGACTTAATCCTGGAAAGACAGGGTGAAGAATGTTGAACAGTCTACAGACATGGAAGTTCAGAGCATTTAAACACCTCACTAATTCGGCCAGGAAGGAAGTGGCACCAACTTCTGGTTCCACATCTGACTATTTGCTGTCACCTGAGGACTGAAGGTGAGAAGTAGAAGCTGGAGGAACAGTGTGCATGCATGTGTGTCTGTGTGCCTGTGTGCATATGTGTGTGTGCATGTGTGCAAGAGTGCATGCGTGTGCATGCTCTTTCATGTGTGGGCCTTTCTGGCCAATGTAGTTACTAGTCCTCATGTTAGTTACAAGTGTCTTGGTTACTTTTCTCTTGTTGCTGGGACAAAATGCCTGACATGCAGAATTAAGGAAGGAAAGGTTTATTTAGCTCACTATACTCAGCTGGCTCCAAGACAGGGTGGCTCATGGCAGAGGGCAGCAGTTCATGGTGGCAGAAAACAGCAAAAGTACAACAGCAAAAAAGAAGGAACAGCAGCAGTGTCGGGCCTCTTTCCCTCCCTTATATTGCATTCAGGCTTTCTGCCCCAGAGCGGCTGTAGCACTCACAATAATCCCAGCATTGGTTTATGAATTAATCACAAACTCTAGGAGCCACCGGAAGACTACATGAGGCTTTGGGGGGACATGTAGACATAAGCCATAACACCAGGCTTGTGATGGCTCTAATAACTCATATGTTACCCTTAAATTCCAAGCAAGGAAGTAAAAATAGGACCAAAATGCAAATTTAATTTGGCTCTCTCCACTACTAGCTCTGTGATGTCACGCAAGTTACTTAACACCTCTGAGTTTCTTCATGGTGGAAATGTAACCAGCTTCTTACAGGGTTGGAGGAATGATTAACAATTATACATAAATGCTTAGTAAATGTTAGCTAGTAGTAGTAGTAATAACAGTGCAATTTTCCCATGAAATGTAACATGCAGAGTTGTTATTAAAGCTAAAAAAACAATACTACTGTTTCTGGTCTCTGCAATGGGAAATTAATACCTGTAAAATGCTAAGCTGTGGAAAATCTTCAAACAGTTGATCAGCAGTAGACTATTTAAGGGCCCATGTGCATGTTTCTAATACACTCTTAATTTAAAAACCTTTTCTGGAAATCTTCTGTTAAGATGACAAAGATTCCAGATGCTAAGATCACAGAAGCCAGTCGGAAATTCAATCCCTGGAAAGTGGATCCACGGCTAATCCAGAGCTGCAGCTTTTCCAGGGGGAAGACACGAGCCTGCCATGCTCTACGGATTAACATCAGGAGACAATGTCAAATAGTATCCTCAAAGCTCTGGAAGCCCCTTCTGTTTAATTTGTGCAGCTAATCTGCCCTGCCTCTAGGAGTCAGGCTTATGTGTATGCTATGAGAAAGTGGAGGACTTGCAACAGGAGCTGGATGCTAACACGGCCCAAGTCGAGCTATATGATGGTCAGGACTGTTTGCCAAAATGGAGAAAACTTGAGCTGCTCGCTATCATTTTAGAAAGGTTATAGGAGTCACCATCTAGATGGCTTCAAGTCAATCCAGGTTCATTATTAGACCTTGGATACACCCTTTCTTTAAAAAATGAGTTTAGAAGTCATTTCCAGGGATCATAGTAGATCTTTCCTGACTTCTGAAAGTTTACCTGTTTGTGAGTTACACAGTAGTAGGTCAGTTCACAAGTGTTTTTGTTTGAAGACAAATTTGGTTCCCAAACAAAAGCATTTGGAAAAATTTCATTTCTTTCTTT
>NW_004524592.1:11546561-11547965 GCF_000260255.1 Octodon degus
CCCCTGTATATATCCTTTAAGTGCTAAGTCATTCTAGAATGGGCCCTCCACACCCTAGGGAGGGCTTTCCATACCCTAGGAGGGGGAGTAGAACTGCACAATGTCCATGCCCTCCTCTTGCACAGGATGATGTTTATAAAGTATGAACCCTGGTTCTCTGAGTCACTTAATTAAACTTCTAAGCTTCTCTAGTTGGCACAATATATCAACCACCAGTGTGGCACACTGACATTTTCATTTCTCTTGGATGTGTATCTAGGATGGGCATTGCTAACCTGTGTAATAACTACAAAGTTGGGCTTTTTGAAGAACGGCCAAACTGTTTTCTAGAGTGGCTGCATTATTCTATATTCTCACCAACAAGGCATCAAGGGTTCCAATTTCTCCACATTCTTGTCTGCTCTTGTTACTGTCTATTTAATTTTAACCATGCTAGTGAGTGGGAAGTAGTATTTCCTCATGCTTTTCATTTGCATTTCCCTACTAGCTCCTGATTTTGAGCACATTTAATGTGCTTATAAACTATTTACATAAAATATGCCCCAAATCAAGAGCCAATAGGGACATCTTTGGAGGGCTTTCTTTTCAGATCCTTTGCCCACTGTTTAATTGGAGATTTTGAGTTGTCAGTGGTTTGTACTTCACTATTTTTTTTAGCACAAGTCTTATCAGATACATAATTCAAAAAATCTTTCTCTTATTCTGTAGATCATCTTGTTAGTTAATTAAATTTTTATTCATTTTAATGAGAAAAAAGATAAAATAGTAATGAAAGAGTTTTAAAACAGGGTACTAGAATGGTTACAATAATTAATACATTGCATATTGTTGTCTTGGTAGTTATTCAGAGGATGAGATGCAGACTTATCTTGTCTAAACTTGTTACTTTGTTTCTTTCTTTATTTATTTATTTGTCTTAGAACCGGGGATTGAACTCAGGCCCTTGTGCTTGCCAGGGAAGCACTTATTCTACTGAGCCATCTCCCAGGCTCTTAAACTTGTTACTTTGTTAATGGTGTCATTTATAACATAAAAGTACTTAATCTTGGTGAAGTCTAATTTATCTATTTTTTAATCTTTTTTTTTTTTTTTTGCTGGGCTTTAGTGTGATATCAGAGAAGCTATCCACTGATCCCAAGGTCATGGGGATTTACTTCTGTGTGTTTTTCAAAGTCTTATAGTTTTAGCTCTTATATTTCAAGGAACTGTGGACAATTCGAGTTAATCTTTATGTATAGTGTGAGGAAAAGACTAACTCACTTTTGCATGTTTACATCCAGTTATTTTAGTACCTTTTTTTACCCCCACTTATTTGGCACAGGGTCTTACTATGCAGCTTGAACTCATAGTGATCCTCCTGTTTTCAGCCTCAGCAGCCCTGGGATTACAGGCATGCATCACCAC
>NW_004524592.1:11548600-11549451 GCF_000260255.1 Octodon degus
TATTTTAGCTTTTTGATACAATTGTAAATGAAATTATTATCTCAGTTTTAGTTTTTGAATTTTTCATTGCTAGTGTATAGAACTATAGCTGATACTTATATATATTGGTCTTTTATCCTGAAAACTTGCTGAACTAATTTTTCAGTCCCATTTTGGGGGGGAGGGCCGATTCTTTAGGGTTTTCTATGTGTAAGTTTATGTCGCTTGTGACTAGAGATAGTTTTGCTTCTTCTGTTCTAATTTAGCTGTCTCTTCTTTCTCATTTTTGCCTAATTTTCCCTTGCTACTCCAGTATGACTTGAATAGAAATGGCAGGTGGGCATCCTTGTCATGTTCTCAGGCTTAGGGGAAGGCAATCAATATTTCATCTTTCAATAAGTTTCTTGTGATTTTCCCTAGATGCTTTTTATTCTGTTCCTAGTTTGCTGTGTGTCTTTTATCATTAAGTGGTCTTGAGTTTCATCGAATGCCTTTTCTGTATCTGTTGAGATACTTCTGTGGATGTTGTCTTTTCTTCTATTAACATGGTATTACATTGATTGATTTTCAGATGTTGAACAAGCCTTGTGTTCTTGGGATAGATCCCAGTCGGTCATGGTGTATGATTGCTTCTATGTCACGCTGGATTTACTTTGCTAGTATTTTGTGGAAAATCTCTGTATGAATGAAAAATACTACTTCAAGGTTTTTTTTTTTTTTTTTTCTTGTGATGTCTTTTTCTGGTTTAGTATCAAGGTAATACAAATAAGTTCCAAGAGATTCCTACCTTTCCAGTTTTGGGGAGAGACTTTGAAGAACTGGCATTAAATCTTCTATAAGTCCTTAGTAGAATTCACCACATTAGCTGTGCT
>NW_004524592.1:11550431-11551453 GCF_000260255.1 Octodon degus
GCTTATTCCACTGAGCCATCTCCCCGTCCCTGTGGGAAGTTTTAAACATACTGACTTAAGTTCTTTACTTAGTGTAGGTCTAGTGAGAGTATCTATTTCTTTGAATCGGTTTTGGTAGCTTGTGTCTTTCTAGGAACTCATCTATTTTGTCTAAGTTATCTAATTTGTCAGCGTACACTTGTTTATAATATTTCCTTATGATTTTCAGTTTCTAGTCAGACACACAAAGTGCTTACAAATGTGTCACTGTCATTTTACAAAACATGAAATGAGCTGAACAAACTGAAAAATGGACATTCCTTATTACACTGAGGAATTGATACAGGACATACTACCATTTGGGAACATTTGAAAGAGAGGTAGATAGGGGGCAGGAGCAGAAGTCACCCACTGGAGCCAGTACTGGTAAGAAAACTTAAAGTAGAATGAAGATTTGCTGTAGGCTCAGTGAGGAGCAGTGTGAGCTTTGGACACTCTGGGCCCTTCTTGGGGAAAACCTCATGCTTTGGAAATGTATCTGTTTTCAGCTTGGGGAGAAGAAAAGCAACCACTGTCAAATACACCAGAGAATTTTATTCTTAACAAAAGACAAGCGTATATATCTATATCTATATCTATATCTATGTCTATGTCCTTATTTTATTTTTTATTGAGAAATAAATGTAAATGAGACAGTTTCACAGCTGATTAATAGGACGGTTTTGATAATCAATACATTGTACATTGTTATCTTCTTAGTGGCTATCCATAGCACAAGAAGCAGACAGGATATTCTGTCCAAACACTGTTAGTACACTTCTTTCTTCTCATTGAATTAAGTGAAAGTAGCTGTAAACCTATCCTAGCTATTTTGTATATATAAATGCAAAATGATGTTTCCTTTGTATCCTTTTTTTTTTTTTGGTCCTGTCAGAGGTGAATATTCTATTGGCATCTAAATACTATAGGTGTTTGAATTCAACTAAACAATCTAACACTATCTAGCAGTCTATAATATTAGTGGGTTATCCTCAGAAGTTATT
>NW_004524592.1:11552544-11558051 GCF_000260255.1 Octodon degus
TTCAATAAAAATTGTAAGGCATTCTAAAAGATGAAAATGGTTTGAAGAGACAAAGCATTAGAACTAGGCTCAGATGTGGAAGATGATTTTGAATCATCAGGCTAGGAAATAAAATGGTTTATTTGTAAATCAGGGCTTTCATGGATAAAGTAGACAACACGAGAGAACAGATTGGGGTTGTGAACAGAAAGATGAAAATTCTAAGAATGAATTAAAAGAAAATGTTAGAAATAAATAATCATTATAACATGACTAAAGAATCCCATTGATACATACAGAAGACTGGAAATATCTGAGAAGAGAATTAGTGAACTAGAAGATAAGTCAGTAGGAGCTTTCTAAGTCCAAAAGCAAAGATAAAGATGAATAGAAAAAAGTAGGTGGGTGCGTGGAACAGAATATTCCAGGACCACGGCACAATTATAAATGTATAAAGTAATATTTATTAAGAATTACTTTTAATTTTGTAAGGTAAGTAGCACTGTTCTCTTTAAATCCTAATTTTAGTAATTTTGATACTTTTCCCCCCTGTTATGTCTGGACAAAAGTTTGTAAAAGAATCACTTCGGCTTTATTGATTTTTTTTCCTGTTTTTTATTTTAGTTATTTCTGCTCCAGTCTTTCCTATACCTTGACTTCAGATTGCTTTCTTCTTCCTTTCATTTTCTTAATGTAGACGTCTATGCCATTTATTTGAAATTTATCTTTTTAACATAAGCATTAAATTTACTCCATAGTTTTAAATTTAGGAGCGTGCATTTAATTTCCATACATTTTCCAAATTTCCTTATGTTGTTGGTTTCTAATGTTATTCCATTGTGGTTAGAGAAAATTTAATATGATTTCAACCCCCTTTGATTCCCTAGGTTTGACTAATGGCCTATCATCTTGGAGAAGGGGCAATATATGCTAGAGAAAAATATACTTTTCATATTGCATAGATTTTTGTTTTGTTTTTTAAGACATCCTCTTCTTCTCTTTGGTTATTCTGTCATTGAAGTTGTGATATTTTTTCCGATAATTTTATTGAGAGACAAATAGCAATGAGACAGTTTCAAATCAAATTGGTAGGACAGTTTCAATAATTAACACATTGCATACTGTCTTCCTAGTGGTTATTTGCTTTAGAAGATGCAGACATGATATCCTATTTACAAACACTATTACAACAAATCCCTCTATTAATTAAGAGAATGTAACGATATATCTATCCTAACCATTTTGAATACACAGGTACAAAATGGACATTCATTTATATATCCCCTTTTTTGTTTAGTTCTGTCTTTGAATATTATAAGTGTGTTAACTCAGCAAAATATTCTAAAAGATTCCAGTAATCCATAATAGTATTGGGTCTTCCGCTTCACTTCTGGAAGTGTCAGAAATTGTTGACCTGAGTCCCCTACAGTTCAACATAACACCATAGCTTTACTTCTTGCACTTCGTTTTTATACTTTTCTGCTAGATTGTTAAGACCAAGGTAAAGCAGGACCTATGCAGAAGTTGCAATATTGAAGTCTTCATCTATTGTTGTTGAATTTTCTCTCTCCCTTTAAATCTATTAAGTGTGATTCATGAGCCAGGGAGATAGCTCGGTGGAATAAGTGCTTTCCTGGCAAGCGCAAGGTCCTGAGTTCAATCCCTGGTATTGACAAAAGAAAAAAAAAGTGTGCTTCACATGACTTGAGTCTCAATTGTCAGCTGTATGTAGATTTTAAGTGCTATATCTCCCTGATAGGTAGTTTTATCATTGCATAATGTCCCTTTGATCTCTAGAGACATTATTTCCTTTATAGCTAATTTATCTGATAGCTGCTGTGGTCCTTTTATGGATGCTGTGTACATGATATAATTGTTTCCATCATTTTACTTTTAACTTATTTGTATATTTGAATCTACTATGTGTGCCCCATGGATAGCACTTATTTAGGCCTTTTTTTTTTTTTTTTTTTTTTTTTTTTTTTTTTTTTTTATCCACTCTGAAGTCTTTGCCTTTTGATTCACTTGTATGATCCACTCATCTTTAGTTTCTTTTGGTGTAGTTGGGCTTGTTCCTGCCACTTTTCTTCTTCTTTTTCCTGTCTCATGTCATGTTGTTCCTTGTTCCTTTGCCACTTCCTGTGCATTAAGTGAATATTTTCCAGGAGAACATTTTAAGTTCTTTAATAATGTTTAATTACATACTTTTAAATTGCTTCTTAGTGGTTGATTTGGGCTTACAACACACATCTTATATTTATTTATTATTTAAAAATAACTCTCGGTAGCTGAAATGACATTTCCCCAGTGAGCCCGCCATGTCCCCTTTTGCCACTCTTCAGTCAGCTCCCACCGTATCACTTTTTAATTCATTTCATAAAGTGATGGCCAATCTGTAAACATCTTGAAAACAGTCTGAAATAATTCCTGTCTAGAAAAAAAAATACTATAAAAGGTAAGTCATGTGCCATCCCACACAACAGAGTCTCTTTATGTTGTGCCAGCTGCTTCAAACAACCAATTTAGAACCCCAGCCAGAATGCCATTGGTGATGTGTTGATGTCATAGTTTCTTCATGGTTGCAGCTCTCCAGTGTTACCTGTTCTTACATTCAAGGGCTAACTAGTTAATTCTGCTTTGAATCTTGCAATCCAATTTAAAGAAAATTCAATGCCTACTCTGAGATCTAAGTGTTGAGAGGGCTTTTGTCCAATTGCATTAGGGTCCGGGTTTCTGACAAAATTCATATGCAAGGAGCAATTAAATTAAGAACAAAATCAGGCAGCACTGTGGAAGTGTGGTAGCAGTTTGGCTAAAGCAGATGTCAGTGGTTGGAGGAGCTGGTTGCGATCCAGAGGGACTTAAGCCAGGACTTGAAGCATGAATAAGATTAGATCTGCACCTGAAGACCAAGATTCCTTTCTCCTTGCCTGGAGAAAATGAGTTTCCAGTGAACATCCATTGTTGACTTGAAGAGAAAGAAACAACTTTCTGAGCTCATCTAGTGGCTCCTCCTTCCAAGGCAGTGCCTTCCTCAAAGTAGCCTGACAGACCAACAACATCAGCCTCCCACTGTTAGCCACTGAAATTCTTTGTTACCCCAAGTTTCCTGAATCAGAACCATTTGGGGCAGGGCCTGAGAGTGTGCATTTTACCAAATTCACCATGTGATTGCTTTGCTTGCTAATGATGAAGAGATTCTTCTCAGGTGTTTTACCTGGCCAACCTGGGCCTTGGGGCATAGTTGGAATGAAGTAGCCAGAGCCTAAGTCAAGCGTCCCTACAAATGGACCAAGGCTGACCAAGTAATGGTGTTCAACTGGCAGATCATGTAGATGGAAAACTGCACGGTTGTATCCAGGCCAGCAGAGCAGTTAAATAAATAAATAGAAGGATGCCTGGCTCTCGTCTCCCCCAGCTGCCTCCCATTTTTCAACCCCAGGCACTGGGCAACAGGAACAGAGGGGGTGGTGCGGGCTCCCTGGCATGAGGCAGTCTGGCTGTCTGGGGAGAAGGAGCTGCCCGCTAAAGTGCCCTCATGAAAATAACTTGCTCTCAGCAAGGTTGTTACTCAGCACGCGCTCCCCTGACAGGAAAGAAGAGGCATAACCAAGCCTCCTGTCATGCTGTCAAGCTCATTTCATACTCTCTCCTATTCTTTCTGTTAACATTAGTTTAGGAAAAATTTTCCTGATTCACTGAATCCCCAAGCCCACAAATCACTGAGTCTTTGCTCTTGCTCAGGCTGGGGCCTGGAGAGTGTAATAAGAACCACTCACATATTCTCAAGCTAGTATTAGTTTCTTGACAGTCTCTTGTAGTGCAGTGGTACTAGCCCGGGTGTAGAGGGGAGGGTCTCCAGGGGAGCTGGGGGTCCTTTGGAGAAGGGCTCGTCCAGATGGATGGGCTGGGTTGGCTTTCCAGAGCCCAGCACTTTGGTTTCCAGTGGTGGTTGGTTTGACTGCCAAGAACCCAAATTAGGGAAGGTTTTGTTGACAGCTCATAAGAGGACACTATGAAGATTGATGGAAAGTTATTGCCAAACCTAGACAATAAATAGACATACATTCAGCCTGGAGAAAAAAAAACACATGTAAATATATATGTGTAAATATATACATATATGTATATATATATGCATATATATATATGTATATGGCTGTGTGTTACCAAAATAAATATGTTCCTCATAGTCTTTGCCATGGATTGAATGATCAAAACCAGCTGCTCTAAGTAGTTTTTTACTGAAAGGGATAGCGGGATAGCATAGAGGGTGGGGCTGGCAGTGGCGGGATCTGCGGACCCGCTTCAGCATCAGGCTGACTTATGGCATCTCTGGAGATGCTTAACGTGCCTGGCTCAAGCCACCCATCATGCGTGTGTTGGGCCTCGGAGCGGTTCTCTAGATGACAGGTATTTACTTCATCCCAAATCTGGGGGGTGAGGGGTCAGTTCACAGGGGAGCTGGTTTGCTTCTAAGTCAGTTCATTTGCATTTTTCATTAATCCAGGCGAGACCCTTTTTCACTCCTCTACAAGGATCTATTCAAAGCAGTTCAAACGTTTGCCTTTGTTTTGGTTGCGTTTCCTCTAATGTGGTTTCTGCATAGCTCTCTCTTTTATGGTAATCAAGTGTTCTGCCAACATATCTCCTGCTATGTGCACCAGCTAAGGAAAACAGATGCTTCGGGTTGGTCTTTTCAATGGATCCAAGTGTTGCTTTTGTTTAGTATTTCAGAGATTTGGCTAAAGAGCACTGTTTTATAAATCTGACCCTTGATGTACCCCGTTTCACAACCTACTAATAGTTTTGGCTACTGCTCGCGTCTTATTTGAAATTGTGCCCCATTACCATGCAGATTAGCAAGTGGAAAGACAAGCTCATTTAATTTATCTTGTCTGATTTGCTTACTTTTCCTGTTGATAATTTATTCCATTCTGTAGATTAAAGAGTGTGGAGAGAAGAGCTAAACAGCTGCCCATTACCACACCCTGCATTGCTTCTCAACCAATCACAGGTGTGGGTGGGGCATTCTTTGATGTGTAGGGTGTTTTTGCCCCTCACATCACCAGTGTGGAAGGGAACAGGCCAGCTCGTGTGGGAGTGTCGGCCTACCATGCAGACTGAAAGTGTTTTAGACAAGTAACTTGGCATTGAATCAGACTAATAAGTGGAACTGCTTGTCTGTGTGGGTTGAAAGAAGACTTTCTAGGGCCTTAAGGGTCTGTGGGGAAGAGAAGAGCAGAGGACTAAGGTGAACTCGGTTGGAGAGGCAAAGTGTGCAGCTTGAAGTCACCATACTAGGAAGGATCGCTTATAGGTGGGGATATATGAAAGAAACCCAGACCGAGGATTTTAACCATCTCTAACCTTGGTCCTGTCCTTCTTTGCTTATTGTGATCTCCGGTCCCCAGAGAAGGGGCACAGGAGCTTGAAAATGCATAGATGGATCCAACATTGAGATTTTCTTTCTTTCTTTCTTTCTTTCTTTCTTTCTTTCTTTCTTTCTTTCTTTCTTTCTTTCTTTC
>NW_004524592.1:11558226-11560684 GCF_000260255.1 Octodon degus
TCTCCTCTCCTCTCCTCTCCTCTCCTCTCTTTTCTTTTCTTTTTTTGCTGTACCAGGGATTGAATTTAGGACCCTGTGCTTGCGAGGCAAGTGCTTATTCTACTGAGCTATCTCCCTAGCCCTATTTTTCTATTATTTATCTATTTATTTTTGTATTTTAGGGAAGGGTGTACAGGGTGTTCAGGGTCTCACTACTAGTTCAGACTTATAGTGATCTGCCTGTTTATAGCCTCCTGAGAGCTGGAATGATAGGTGCATGCCACCACGCCCAGTCTCAATTGCCATCTCAATGAGCCCTGGGGGTGGGACTGGCATGGCAGCCCAGGGATTGGGAATTGAACCCTGGCCCCTGCACCTGCTTGCAGGTGCTTTAATCTGCTGAACTATTTGACTGGTCCTTTATTTTTTATTTTTTTAGAATACAATATAGTAACTTAAAGCATTAAAATTTAATACAAAATTTCACTAGACAACGTGATAGGAACTCAACAGTGATTGCTGTATTATATGATATTATGTTCAAATTAGTTGTTCAAGTTACCAGGTATACGCATGCAAAATTGGTTTAAAAATGAAACAAAGCAAAACAACAAAAAATTGTAAGAAATTAAAAAGGGAAAGAAAAAATTTAAAGCATCACCTGTTCCTTTCAAAAGATATTGGCAGTATGATTATCCAAATTATCCTGCATATGTACAAAAATATCTTTTTCACTTCTTCCTTTTGTCCTTTTCCTCATCCCGGTTTTTCCTTCATTGAATAAATTCTTTCCCTTTCAAAGTATCTATTGTACTATTCAAATTTTATTTACTCTTTCAGGTTCTCACACTAGTTTCTTTCTTTCTTTCTTTCTTTCTTTCTTTCTTTCTTTCTTTCTTTCTTTCTTTCTTTCTTTCTTTCTTTCTTTTTTTCTGGTACTGGGAGTTGAACTAAGGACCTTGCATTTCCCAGACAGATGCTTATGCTGCTGAGCTATATCCCTGGCTGTAGGTTCTCACATTAGGGAGATAATACAGTGTTTGCACATGTGGATCTGATTTATTTCACTTACCAATACAATCTCTATTTGCAACCATTTACCTACAAAAGCCTCAAATTTATCTTTTTAATAGCTGAGTAATACTCCATTGTGTAAAAATACTGTATCCTTCTTCCTCCATTCTTCAGTTGATGAGCATTTGTGTTGTTTTCAAGCCAGCATTGAGATTCTATGTGGTATTTAATAATGAATGCCATGGGAAACAGAGGAGAAAGGGCTAGGATTTATGCTAAACAAAACCAATGGGATGAGGGGTCTTCTTCCAAAGGACTTGTAAGGTTGACCCTGAGATTTGAAGTTTAAAGCTCTAAAAGTCATAGGGTGAATAGAGGATAAAAGGGAACTAAAGTTCCAAAAAAGAATAGAGGACAAGTGTTAATGGGTTAAAGTTAGATTACTTAAGACCACAAGGCTAAAGTCTAAAGAAGGAGCACCAGACATTGGCTTTTCTAGAATAATAGTTACAACCACACCCATACAAACTCAAAAAAAAAAAAAAAAAAAGACAAATTTGAAATCTCCAGAGAATAATGTCCAGGCCAGAGTCTTGGCATTTGCTCCAGATGATCAGAAGCTTACAGCTTCCCATTACCAGTTCGTGCCTTTGTGAAGCCCACTCACATAGGGGTGGTCTACTTTAAACGAGGCTTAGACTGCTATTATGAAAAGTAGACACTTATTAAATTCCAGATACGTGACGAAACAATGCAGGCAAGCTGGGAAGAGAGAAGAATGGTGGGGACACTGCTCTTGTCCTCAAGAATTTAGCTAAAGAAGAGATGAGATGGGAACATAGGCACTTTTGTTAGCAGGCAAGGATTAAGAGCTGCTATGGTTTGAATAGGGTTTCACCCTACCAAAAATCAGGTTGAAATTTGATTCCCAAAGTAACTGTGCTGAGAGCTGTGGGGCCTTTGAGAGACACTTGGGTCCTGGTGGCTCTGCATTTATGAATTAATAATGTCTTTCTCAAGCCTCCATGAGGCCTCTTGAGATTGGACTTGGTCTCAAGGGAATGTGTTTGGCTTTATGAGACTGGATTAGCTACCAAGAGTGCAAACTTACTTGTGGTGTTCTGGCATCTTCTATTTAACTTGCTCACTATTCTGGCTTCCTCCTGACTATGCAGTCCCTTCTGTATGAGGCTCTTACCAGGAGATAGGCAGGTGATGGTGGTGTGCATCAGACCTCTAGAACTGTGTGCAAGTAATCTATGGCAGAGTGACCAGGCCTGGAACCTCCCAAAAGAGTGGACAGAGATGGTTTAAATAAAAGATACACAAGTGGTATGATTTTAGGGCTTGAAAACACTCCAGCAGGATTCAGGATTCTCTGGGGGTTCAAGTGAAGAACTTCTCTAGGCAGCCGGTATTTATTTGGTTTTCAAACAAGGAAAGGGGTTAGAGTGGAAAGCACACG
>NW_004524592.1:11562944-11563461 GCF_000260255.1 Octodon degus
AATACATAAATTTTAAAAAAATGCTTCCAAATTTGAGCACAAGTTCTAGAAATTCTTGACTGGGTTTGGATCTTATTACAATTTTCAAACAAATTTTGAAAACCAAGGTTGTAATGAATTTAACAAATAGAAACTATGTTGCTTGAGAAATGATGATTAATTTTGACTGTAGTCATAGAAAGAAGACCTGGATTAATGAGTTTTCCAACAATTATGTATATTTATTACAAGTAGTAAGAGACTGGTGGCTCTGCAGCATGAGTGAATGAACTGAAAGTATCAATATGTTACTTGAAGAATTATTATGATTTGTCAGTATTAGAGGATGTAAAGTATTGCATCATTTTATAAAGAGAATGTAGATGACTCGTAGAGAGTAATGTGTGCTGGGAAACATGAACATTGGTAAGGAAATGATTTCAAGAGCCTATGTGGGATGTAATATAGTTAGTTAGACAGTGCTAATTAAAAAAAATTAATGTATCTAGTACAGGATCTACAGGGTCTCACTATACAG
>NW_004524592.1:11564412-11570403 GCF_000260255.1 Octodon degus
TGTTCTCCTCCGTGTTTCTTAAAATGTGATTTTTAAAATCTCCTTCCTTCATTCCTGAAAGTGTTTATCTTAACCCCAAGAATCTGGGTTAGTCATATGCCTTGCTTTGGTTGAGCAGAATTATGTAGTAGAAGTAACATTGTGAGCCTGCTCACTGTGTTCACTCTTGTAACCCTGCCATTGCCAGGTGAGCAAGCTCAGGCCAGGCTGCTACCAGATAGGAAGAAGCCAATGAACAGCGAGAAGTCATCCTTGTTGTCCCTGCTGAAGCCATCTGAGATCATCTAGCCCTTCACAATCTACCAAATGATGTAGACTCATAAACCTACCCAGTTTGGATCAGTCAAGTCAGCCCCAGATAACAAAAATAGTCACACATTAACAAGCAATAGAGTGTGACAGTTAATCTTGACTGTCAACTTAATTGACTTGAGAAACATGTAAGAGATTAGTAAGGAACCCTTGTGAGTGTGTGCAGGTGGGTCATGGAGCAGTAGCTTTGGGCCTTTCTGTACTCTTCCCCATGATCTGCTTTCTGATCACCATAAAGTGGACAACTTCACTCCACAGTGCCCTCCTACCATGCTGTTTCTGCGTTGGAGCCAGCTGACTATGGACTGCACCCTCTGAAACATGAGCCAGATTAAGCCTTTTCTCTAGGTTTTAAATTTCAAGTATTTTGTCTTACCAATCAAACACCTGAAAAATATGGTTGGTTAAATTTTAAGGGCTTTTGCTATACATTATTGCTGTGATAATGGATATTTGATACAAGCATCTTGGACAGAGTTCACATTGCATATCTAAAACAGATAAGGAATAGAAGCCAGACTGCATAGTAGAGTGATAGGAAATCCACATAATAAAGGCAAGAAGAATTAGGAGGGATGACTTTGGGCAGAAAGAGAAATAAGACTCTGCCAAATAGTTATCAGAATGGATGGAGGTGACTTACATGAAAGTGTTGCTGCAGTCTACACATAAACCATCACAGCACTAGAGAAAGTGGGGAGAGAATACTCCTTTGTAGAAAATTCATACATAATAGTGTTATTGAGTTTGACATGGACAAGACCATAAAGGGTGAGAGATAAAAACCAGATTACAATTTGTTAAGAAAGGAGGGAGAAGAGCCAATTCAAAGTTAATAAGATTTTGTATGCATTCGAGAGGACAGAGCTAAGAGGGACTCCAATGGTTTGGAGAATAGAATAGAGGCTTGCCTACTAGGGGAACAGAGAGGTCACCCCAGTCAGAAGAGAGTGATGACTTAGGGGTGAGGTGGTGATACTTGGACTATTCGTGGCTGTGCTATAATGATAAGACCGTGAAGTCATCCGACTCAAGCCCCTTCAGCATTTGCAGATATTCATTAATTCTGCAAAATTCCTCTGTGAGATTCCATTACACATTCTAGGTTGGGAGTAGTCCAAGAGCCAAAAATAACAAGGTGATCATATTGTTTTACTCATGTTACAGATGAGTAACTTTAGATATCGAGTAGTTAAAGAACTTGCCCAAAGTCAAACAGGAAGGCTGTTATTGAGTTGCCGAAAGACCTCACTTCTGCAAATAAACTTCTGGTCCATGACATTTTTCATCAAATGAGTGGAAAGTCAGATTAAGTCCCTTTATCTATGGATCCTTTGACTTAAATAAAGAATTGTTATTTCTTATGCAAGATCATGAATATCAGAATATCTTTTAGACTTAAAGTAGTGTTTACCTTTCCAACTTTTAACTTAATTCTTAAAAACTTTTAATGCTGAGCTATCTTCCTGGCAGTATTGATGTTTTTAAAAAAATACTATCTTTTAAGGTCGGCCAGGGTCCAGGGAGATGGCTCAGTGGAATAAGCACTTCCCTAGCAAGTGCAAGGGTCTGAGTTCAATCCCTCGTTCCGCCAAAAAAAAAAGAAAAAAAGAACTTTTAAGGCCAGCCAAATGGCTCAGTAGATTAAAGTACCTGCAAACAGGTGCAGGGGCCAGGGGTTTGATCCCTGGGCCTGCTGTGCTGGCCCTGCCCCTGTGGTGTGCTGAGAGGGCAATTGAGACTGGGCATGGTGAGCCATGCCTGTAATCCCAGCTCTTGGGAGGCTATCAACAGGTGAATCACTATGAGTCTGATCTAGTAGTGAGACCCTGAATACCCTGTAGGCCCTTCCCTAAAAAAACAAAACCAAGCCAAAACAAACCAAAACAAAAAACCCTACAACTTTTTAACACATCTTTTATGTTTCATACAGTTTTAAAATTTTTTTTTTCTGTGTTTTAAGGTAGTGCACTCTAGATCTGAGTCCCAAAGGTCAGTTATTCTTGATCCGCACTG
This sequence comes from Octodon degus, assembly GCF_000260255.1. Taxonomy (NCBI): domain Eukaryota; kingdom Metazoa; phylum Chordata; class Mammalia; order Rodentia; family Octodontidae; genus Octodon; species Octodon degus. The sequence continues at coordinate 11,566,741 of NW_004524592.1, forward strand.
ACTTTTTTTTTTTTTTTTGGTGGAACCGGGGATCAAACTCAGGCCCTTGCACTTGCCAGGGAAGCGCTTATTCCCTGAGCCATCTCCCCGGCCCGCACTGACTTTTTATAGGAAATAGAAAACACTTTTAGGGCAATTATAGGGTTCCATATCCTAAGATTTTTAACTTTTCAGGGATATCTTTTGATCTGCTCTTGAGTCTAGGATGTAAAAGGTGATCACCATCTTCAGGAAATATACATAAGCCAATTCATTTCTGAACATAAGCGTGCTAATAACTTTGAGACTTAAATTTCTCCTGGAAAAAGATCGTCTCTTGGTTTTGCTAATTGCCCTTTCCTTAGTTGGTCCAACGAAAACGATTAACTATTCAGACCTCTGAGCTCTTTATAGAATGAGTTTGATTCTGTAAAAGCAGAACGTGCTAATCAAACAATCTGACACATGGAAAGGTAGCATTTCTCCTTGTCTTTACTGAAAAAAAAAGAAACAATCCAAAGGTTGATGAATATTAATAACCATATGTACTCACCTATGGAACAGCATCGCATGTGGAACGCTCGCTCTCGTTTCCAAGGCAAGTGAGAGGAGTGGGACACGAGGGAGTCAGCAAGGTGGAAAAGAGAGGAGATGCCGCGAGGAGGCAGAGGTCGACAGAGATCGGGTAAGGGTGGCAAGGTGGAAAAGGAGAAGGAAAACAGTGTAGAAGGCAAATGGAATGCCGAGGAGTCTAAGGTACATAGAAATGGTGTACTGGGTTTTATACTTTAGAAAAGCTGAGCAGGTTGCATTTCATGAGTGTGTGTGGCTTGTGCGACACACCATCATTGACACCTATATATCAATACCGATATGCAGTAAGTCCCCAACTTACAAACGAGTTCCACTCTGGGGTAATATTCAGATGTTGTATTTGTTTGGAAGTCTGACAAAGAGAGTCTTATATACCTGTGACACAAATATACAATGTAAAGCATAAAAAACCAAACACACACCAAAAATACTGTAAATAAACTATGTGCCTTTTGCAGTTACTGTAAAATGGTGATACAGTATAGTACGGTTCAAAACACTATATAAGTACTTCTGTATCTGTTTACATCTCCAAATGGTCATAATGTGAGGTCCATTTCTTATCTGTGAAAGTTTGCAACTTAAATGTTCCTCAGTCGGGGACTTACTGTACAGACACTCCTCTTTTTTTTTTTTTTTTTTTGGAACTGGGGATTGAACTCAAGCCCTTGCGCTTGCCAGGGAACCGCTTATGCTACTGAGCCATCTCCCTGGCCCCTGACACTCCTCTTTTCGCAAGCAAGGTCCATTCCTGGGACTGCGTCATTAAACGAATGGGTTGCTATAGGAGGAATTGTATACATGGTATAGACTACAACATTCAGAACAAAGAAATGGTCAAAGGAAACCCCAATTTGATATCTTTGCTTTTTTGCATAACTTTTACATGCAGTGCTGTAATGTATCATAGGACATAAAATTACAGTACTGCACGATACAATCAGCCAAAATTACTGTACTCTGTAAGGAGCCACGTGATGCTGCCCTGCTGCTCACGTTTCTATGGGTTGTGATTCTGAGCAGCAAGTCATAAATCCCAACACTCTAACCTGATAGGTCGCTTAACAAGGAATATCTGATGTGCCATTGACATTACATCAACAATCACACTTAAATCCAAGGGCTTGACTACACTGTGATACTAATTCATTTAATCCTCTCCTGCAACAATGAAATGCATCTCACTTCTTTCCAAGGAGGGACACAGAGGCAGAAGAAACAAAGCCTCACCCTTGCACCCGGGCAAGAGCCTGGCAATCCCAGTGCAGTCCATGGATGGGAAAGGCCGCTTGGGTTGGGCATTTTAATAATTTGTGGCTATTATTTCCACTTGCAATTGTTTTCTTTTTTTCTGTTGTGTTTTGACATGTTTTGCATACTTGAAAGAGAATGAAAGCCAAAAGCACACCGAATGGGCAAATGAACATGAAAAACGATCCTGGGAGCTCCCGCCTCCTGGCCTCTGTTCTGACCACCGGGGCGCCTTTCTCCCACCCCCAGGTCCCTCGGGCCCCCTCTGCAATCTGTCTTGGCCCCGGGGCTGCCTGGCTTTTCTCCTTGCTGCTGGCTGTTTCTGAGGTCCTTTGCATTTCGTATCCCACCTACAGTAAGCAGCAAGCGCACTATCGGTCTCCTTTCTTGGTGGATCAGTTTCAAAGATTTCCCCGCAGCCAAAAGTGTGTTCCTGGCGTCTTTGTTGCTGGCCCCTGCTGACCCTAGTCCGCTCCTCTCTCCCACCCCCACGATCTCCTGCTCTTTTCATTCTTTATTTGCAGTCCCCAGCCCGCTTCTGCCCCACCGCGCTCCGTGGCCTTGCCGCTCTTTTAAGTCCAGGTTGGAATCTTTCATCGCGCTGCCCCTCCCTGGAAGGATGCCTGGTTGCTCTCCCCTCCTCTTAGATTTATGGCCCTTGTCAGGCCTTCCTGCGCGGCCTCTGACAGCCCCTGACTTTCCTAACATCAGATTCATTGCTGTTCCTAAGGTCCTTTAAGATTTTAATGCTAAGTCTATAAATTTAGTTTCCTTTCTGCTTTAACCTTTCTTCAGACCTTCCCATTGTCTGATAGGATGTCCTGAGGCGTTGATTTGCAGCTCCATTCCTGCACTTTTAGGGACGTTAGAGGAGGAGGGGGGTGGTCTGAAGCAATAGAGAGGGAAATGGAGAAACCACGGATGAATTTAGATTTCCATCAGCTCCAACAATTCTTCTGCGTTTGATAGGGATTGACATTTTTCCTTCAAAGCTGTGATTTGCTGAGGACTTGCGGTGGCTTTTCATTAAAATAGCATGTGCGAGTTGGAAAAAAAAAAGGAGGGGGTGTTGCTGAGCAGATATTCGACCTCCCTTAATAAATGCATCTGAGCTTCCATTTTTCCTGTCTGATGTGGCAGCCGGGATTCTATTCCATTCCCAGCACACAGGGGCATGGCTTAAATCACTCGGATTTCTCTCCCAGGAAGACTTCTGCTAAGAAACTTTTCACACTTTAAGATAATAAAGCCCCCCAGTTGAGAGGGGTGGAAATGGTAACTATCTTGACATTTCAAGGGAGCAGATTGGGTCAATGCAGAGAAATAACGGGCTTTCCAGCTTGGGATCACCCCAGGAGAGCTCTGCAAGTGTGATTTTTGCCTCTGGTCCTTCCTCAGCTTTTTGGGCATTCACAGCCTGCTGGCCTGGTTTTTGCTTTCCTTTGGTCAAGGCAGCTGTGACAAGGGGGAGGTTGGTAAGAGGAATGCAGAGAAGGGAGGACTTTCATGTCCAGATTGCTTTACATCTTGCTGTTATAAATATTACTGTTATACACATATTCCTGTTATGTTTCATACTGTTACATATTCAGTTTATTGAAGGTATGTGTTTGAGGAGCAAGTCATTAATGGGAAGCTGAAATATGTAACACACATGGAAGTCTTGCTGCCTCAGGCCAGACCGGAGTATAGTCAAGGCTTCTATCACTTAATGTCATTTGTTTGGCAGCACATTCCTGATTCCAAGAATCAAAGTCTTTGGGTCACGCATGCTTCACACGATTTTGTTGAAGCTCATAGGTGGCCACCTATCAACTTCTTCTTCTTCTTCTTCTTCTT
>NW_004524592.1:11571503-11572563 GCF_000260255.1 Octodon degus
AAAAAAAGATCTGCCATGTAAGGTGGTGGAGAGTTCTAAATGTATTATCTGATACCAAGGATCATGTAATTTCTTTGAAAAGCCTCCTCTTGTGATAAATATTTGAAAAGCACAGCTAGCCCTAAACACTCATTTTGATCTGTGTTTCCTGTAATATAATGAGAGCTACCTTGAAGGAATTAGGATCACGAAGCTGATAAGAAAGCTGTGAAGGAACCCTTTTCATCTAGGAGTAAAGAAGATAGAAGCTGCCTGTGTCAGGAAGGAGCGGCAGCAGATTGGACTAGAGCTCCCAGTTCTGCACCCTTCTGCCCTCATCCTCTGCCATCCACCTTTGAGCAGCGTCTGCACCAGAAGGGGTTGCGCTTTCTGTCCTCTGTCCTTGAGCTCAGTTGTGTGGTTTGTTTTGATCAACAGCATGTTAGCAGACATGATGCAAACCCGGCTTTGAACCTGGCTGCCTGTTGGGCTCTCCGGCTGGTGCTTCTGCCATCGCCAGGAGAAGAACATGCCCTGCATGGTCCAATTGTCTGAGGATGCCAGGCAAAGGAGATAGATGTGGATCCAAGCTATAGCCTGGAACCAAGCCCAGACTAGCTCAGACTAGATCACTTTATCCTGAGCCAATCCAAAGATTACATGATGAGATTACGTGGCTATAAAAAAAGGTGATTAAAATTTTTTTTTTTTTAAAAAAGGTTATTGAGTTTTTTTGTCACTGAGAGAATTTCCATTCCCATTTCCATAAAATTCAGCATTTTAAGCACCAATTGAGCAACTCTTGGCACCTTCACAATGTTGTTCCACAGTGGCCACTTCCAGGTCCGGAACATTCCCATCTCCTCCAAACACAGCTCATATTGTCAAGCAGCCCCTCTCCGCACCTTCTCTTCTCTAGCTCCGAGTGACCATGGATTTCTCGCTGCCTCAATGGATTTTCCTGTTCTGGGTGTGCCATATAAGTGGAACTATTCAATGTGTGTCCTTAGCCCAATGGTCTGGTGTTAATCCATGTTGTGGCAGGCAATATTTAATTCCTTTTTATGACTGAAACATATCC
>NW_004524592.1:11573323-11581930 GCF_000260255.1 Octodon degus
ATGATTGAAAATATAATTTAGTGTCTTTATTTGCATTGAAAGTGGTAGATTGGAATCAACTTGATGGGATTCCAATAATGTAACTTTGGGATTACAAATATTGGCCTCTTGGATCAAGACGAGGATCTGGAAGTGTCTCCTACAATTATTTTCTTGGTCTTACTTTTTAAAAAATTGCAGTCATCTTAGTGGCCATCAAGTGATATTTCACTGTGGTTTCAATTTGCATTCTCCTAAAGACTAATGATATTGAACAACTTTTTCACATTTTTGTTGGCCATTTGTATATCTTCTTTGGAGAAATGTCTATTCAAGTCACTTGCTTCTTTTATTTTCTTTTGTCCCTTCCTTCCTTTCTTCCTTCCTTCCTTCCTTCCTCCCTCCCTCCCTCCCTCGCTTCCTCCCTTCCTTCCTTTCTCCTCCTTTTTCCTTCCTTCCTTCTTTCCTTCCTTTCTTCTCTTATGCTCTTTTTTCCTTCACCTTCTTCTCCCTTTTCCCCCCATGGTATCTGGGATTGAATGCAGGGCCTTTGCCTGAGCTGTATCTGCAGTCCTAGTTATTCTTTATTTTAAAACAGTCATTAAGTTGCTCACGATGAGTTTGAACTTATAATTATCCTGCCTCATCTTCCCAGAGTGTGGCAATTACAGGCCACTATGCCTGCCTTTCATCTACCCTTTTGCCTTTTAAAACTAAGTTCTGGGCCAGGAAGATAGCTCAGTGGCTTAAGTGTCTGCCTGCAGATGCAAGGTCCTGAGTTCGATCCCCAGTACTAAAACCAAAATGAAACAAAACAAAAACTAACCAAACAAAAAACCCACACGTAATATTAAGTTCTTTTTCATTGTTTAGTTGAAAGAGTTCTTTCTATAGTTCGATTACTAGGCCCTTATTAGATATATAATTTTCAAATATCCTCTCATTTGGTGGCTGCTTTTTTAAATATCGATTTTAAAAGAAATGTTTGTATCAGTACATGTTTGCAGTACTTCGCAGTGACAGTCACTGTAGTGAGTTGGTCCCCGTACATAACACATAGTAATTCTTTTCTGTTCCATCCTACTCCTCCTGCCCTTCCCTGACCCTTCCAATTCTTGGTCTCCTTCCTATCTGTAAATGCTCCACTTACATTGTGGTTGTTTTTTTTTTTAATTAATTAATTAATTTATTTTACATTTATTTATTGTGTGTGTATGTGTGGCCAGCTCAGCCCACCAGGGGGCGGGGCTGGCTGGCATGTGGTGCTGGGGGATTGAACCGCGGTCCCTGTGCTTTGCCAAGCTTGTTCCAAGTAGGTGCTTTAGACCACTGAGCCACCTCACCAGCCCCTTACATTGTGTCTTGATAAACGAAAGTTTTAAATTTTTCTGAGCCCGGTGGATCTCCTTTCTTTTGTTGCTTATACTTCTGGTGCCCCATCTGAGAATGCATTGCCAAAGTAGCATTGTGAAAGGCTGCTATGTTTTCTCTAACAGTTTTATACTTTCAGTGCTTCCGTGTAGTTCTCTGCTCCGTTTTGAGTTAATTTTGTGTATGGTGTGCACCAAGATTCAAGCTCTTCTGTTTTTGTTTGGGTGTAGATACCCTGTCCTCCCAACAAAAGCCGCTGAGCCTTGAGGTTGTTGCCTGGCTTTGTCATGCGACAGGCACAAAGCTTACCTTTTTCACTTCCCGTTTCATGCATCTGCACTGTGGCTGTCTGCCACATTCTGAGATGCTGTGCTGAGCCAGCTTTGTCTTGAAGCGGTAGGTCAGCTGTCTTGAGAATCGTCCCCACTCTTCCTGGCCCATGGCATCAGCTGGCATCAGAGACCAGCTGGCTCCCAGCCATTTCCCTGTGATTCTCAACTGGACACAGTACCTATAGGGATCCTAAAAAAAGTAAGCCTGTTAAGACTCAACAATTGCTTTAATAATAATAGTTAGGGTGATAAAAGCAGCTCCACTGACCCTTGGGCTCAGTTGGCAGCCTTGCCTCTGGCTGCTTCTTTTCTCTTCTTTCCACACATGCAGCTCCCCTCAGGGCCCAGGACGGAACTGAGTGGAGGTAGCAGCCTCACCTATTCTGCTGGTGGCCAGCTGAAGCCTTCCTGTGAGGCAGGAGGGCAGGGCATGGCTAAGCTGGTTGGGGGAGTGAGTGTGACCACATGCACCATGACACACGTGCCAAGTCATCCCCAAACCCTGTGTGTGGAGTTGTCACAGTTCCCGCAATGATACCACGAGGAGCCTGCTAATACGGCTTTCCTCCCAGTAGCCTGCTCTTTGTCCTCCAGGGTGTATTTCTATTCTCATTCTTGCTTTTGGTTTTCCTCTTTTACTTGGCCCAAGTTTATTTTGGAGAACCAGTTCCTCCCTTACCCTTCACCTTTACTTTTTTCTTTCTTTTTCTTTTTTTCAGACAAGAGTCTTGCTATGCAGTTTGGGCTGGACTTGTGCTTACTTTTGTAGCCCTAGGCTGGTCTCAAACTCATAGAGATCTTCCTATCTTAGCTTCTTCAGGGTAGGATTACAGATGTGTGCCACCATGCCTGGTTCATAATATTTTAAAAAAATTATTATTTTTCTGATACAAGGTCTCTACACAGCTCAGACTTGTGACAGGTTCTGGCCCTAGTATAAACTGCTAAAATATCATGGTGGTCATCTAATATGGCTGAAGCCCTTAAAACAAAAGCCCATCTTCCCCAAGACCACCACCCCTCTTCTTGTCCAACTCAGTCAGGGTGCAGTTTCCTTTCACCCTTCCTGCTGCATCAGGGAAGACCCCTAGTCAGCTCCCTCAGGTCTATCTAAACATCCTCTTCAAACTCCACCTTTGGCAAAAGTCCAGAAAGGCCCCAGCCTCCTTTGTTCTAATCAAGAAAATGCCTCATCTTCCCCACATTCTCTCCATGTCCTCAAAGATAATAAAACAATATTCCCATTTTCCTTCTGCCTGTTTCTCTACTGTGCCAGGTACCTGAAAAAACCTATCAACTTGCAGGTATCTTTCTGCCTCAGGCTCCTTTAGTGCTGGGATTCCAAGTGTGCACCACCACACCTGGTTCCAGAGCTGGCATGGTGTGCCCTGGGTTCTGGGCCCAGCATGGCATGTGGTACTGGGGATCAAACTAGGGTCCTTGTGCTTGCCAGGCAGGTGCTTTTGCCACTGAGCTATCTCCCCAGCCCCACCTTTGCTTTTTCAAATAAACTTTGTCACCAGTTTGGGTTTTTGTTGTTGCTGTTTCAATTATTTATTCAAGATGGAAAAGAATGTGGAAAACAATTCCTAAGTGGAGACTCCAGCCCCTACTGAAGACCTGGGCTTCCTGACCCACAGCTAGATGAAATCCAGCATGTTTCCTTGCCATTTCCTCAAGGAGATAAGAATAAACCCTATCAACAGGGGTGGTGTAAGCATTTAAAGGATTGATATTTGAAGCTCTTAGTGTTGTAGGCAGCTAAATTAGATAGAAATATTACAGACAGGGCCAGGCCTTCAAGGAGACAAGATGGAAGGCAAGGTGACTTTGTAACTTTGGAAGAGACAGACATTCCTGCTGTGGGCCAGGCCTCAAGACAAAACTAAACAAATGCAGCCACATACTTCCCTGGGGATGGGCATCAGGGATTGACATTCTAAATAGATGTCAATCACCTTGAAAGAACCAGAAAGAGTCACTAAACCAACCTCCAACAGGAAGAGACCCTTTTCCATATTCATGCCCACTTGCTGCATGACTCACTTCCTCAGTTGGTCCTGGATTTAATCAATTTTACCTGAGCAGTGGTGCTTGTAACCTTATTGGTTGACCATAGTTTTGTTCTACCTCATGCCCACTGTCTCAGTTACTCTTCTCTTTCTGGGACAAACATCCACACCCAAAAGGAAGGAAGGAAAGGTTTATTTAGCTCACATTTACTGGAGGTTTCAGTCCATACTCAGTAGGCTCCAAGGCAGCATGGCACATGGCAGAGAGCAACCTTTCATGGTGGTGGCAAAGAGCAGAGAGCAAAAGGGAAGTGGCAGCAGCTCAGGCAGCTAGCTAGCCTCTCTCCCCTCCTTACACCGTAATGCAGATTACCTGCCCTGGGGCAGGTGTAGCTTCCACACCCACAATAATCTATTACAAACTCCAGAAGCTGCCCCATGACTGCATGATGCTTTGGGGGGACAACTAGACAAGAATCATAATACCCACCTAAGCAAGTTCCCTGTTTTCTATCTTAGACCCACCTCACCTCAAGGTTTTACTCTATAAAAGCCCCTGGAAGAGACAGCTTCCCGGGTACACCTCTCTCAGGTCCCCCTTCTGTCCCTCTCTCAGACAGGAGTTTTCTTTGTCCTAATAAATATATTTCACTCTTAACCTCCGTTGTTCCTAAAATTCATTCTTCAGTTTTAGAGAATACGAACTTGGCCCAGATGTCTTTCATGTTGGAAGTATCATTCCCCTAAAGCATTAGCATAGTACCTGGTACAGAGGGACCCCACATGTGTTTGCTAATTAAATTATATTTTTTTAAAAAACTGCTAATAATTCCACTATTCTGAAAGGATGAGCAGGAGGATCGGAAGTCCAAGACCAGCATGGGTAACATGGTGACTTAGTACACCTTGGCCTTGTTTGGACATACAGAATAAAAAAGGTGCTAAAATGTAGCTCAGTGAGAAGGCCTGAGTTCAATCCTAGGTACTGGAGGGGAAGAAAGGTAGGGAGAGAAGGAAGAAGGGAAGGAGGGATGGAAGAAAAGAAGGAGGGAGAAAAGGGGGAGGGAGGAAAGGAGGAAGGAAAGAAGAAGGAAGGAAGGAAGGAAGGAAGGAAGGAAGGAAGGAAGGAAGGAAGGAAAGAAGGAAGGAAGGAAGGAAGGAAATCTTGTGTACAGAGTCACATGGGACTCGAGGGGCTGGCTTGACCCAAGCCTCATTGCCCGACTGGGTCTTCTCCATATCTAAACCTCCGCATCGTTGTCCTGACTCTGCATCATGAGAGATGGGAAATGCTTCTTTTCCTTGTGGACCTTTTGTGGACTCAACTGGACTTGAATTGGAAGGTCCCTAAGGATAGGGATCTGTGGTATATAATGAGCCTTTGTTGCTCATCCCAAACCCTCACTCCCTCCTCTGAACTTGCTGAGATGGCGGGTTCTTCTCTTCAAGTCTTTCGCTGGCCCAGGGGGAACCAGAGCAGGTGCCCGGGTCACAGCTGAGGCTTGTCAGAACATTGCGCGCATGGTCAGATGCCCTCAGGACCATTTACCTGAGGTTAAAACATTAGGCATGTTTTCATCTGAAATGAAATTAAGTCACTAGTCTCTCCTCAGCTCATGCATTATGTCATCGGTTGTAGAGGATTACATGGACAGAAAACAAATGTTTCATCCCTATGTGTTCATCCTCCTCTTTTTAAATTGTCACAGTTTAATACAGCTGCTTTGCTTTCCTATTCTAGCGCTGGGGTTTGAGAACAGCTCTACTGATGTATGGTGGGAGAGCCTTGAGGTGAAGTATTTATTCTCCCCATGAAAAGGATTAGCTATTTCTATTTTTAATGGATTTTTGTTGCAGTGTATTTATGTATTTTTAGATGGATTGAGAAGTCCTCTGACCTCTAATATCCTATCACACAAGGCTATTTGCAAATCATATTAAATGAATTGAAACCCGTGATAGCAAAGAACTAAAGAGTTATAATATTGAGTCTGTGACCCAAGAGATTTTTCTTAATTTATATACTCTTGTATCCCAGAAGGAATATGCACATGGGAGCCCAGCACCATAGCCCGACAGACTGTGCGAAGCTAAGCCAGGGGACCAAGCCTCGGCTCTGCCTTCCCAGCAGCAGCAGCACCACCACCAGCAGCACCAGCACCACCAGCAGCAGCACCACCACCAGCAGCACCAGCACCACCACCAGCAGCACCAGCACCACCAGCAGCACCAGCAGCACCACCAGCACCAGCATTCCACTGTGGGGCAGGGACAAGGCCAGGGTGATGGGAAGGCCCCACAAGAGGCGGTGCTCCAGGCCCAGGTTCAGCTTCAGAACACTGGCAGGTGAATATGCTCGCTCCTGGGGGTGTAGAAGACCAGGTTTTCTTCTCCTTTACTTGAAATAAAGGTGAGTATCTCTATCTATCTATCTATCTATCTATCTATCTATCTATCTATCTATCATCTATCCATCTATCATTTATCTATCACCTATTGAATCTACCTACCTATCACCTTCTATCATCTGATCTATCTATCCTCTCTTTCTGCCTCTTTCCCTTTTTCTCTCATCTATTTTAAATAGATAATTACGAGTTTTGTAGTAAATGTTTTCCCTCCCATCCTTCTTATCTAACCCATCGCTTCATTCTCCACCCTCTGCCATGGCAATGACTCCTCTTAGTCCCCACTGTATTTTCCCAGAGCTTCTTAATGTAAAATAGAGGCAGGCACACCTGTCCCCCAGCGTCGTGGAGAGGAAGACAGGTTCTGCAGATGCAGAGCCAAAGCCTGTGTTCAAGTCCCTTATGTAGAATCATGCAACAGCTGCATATAACCCAGACACATTCTCTCATCTTGAAATCATCTCTAGATCACTTGTCCTTAATACACCATAAATGCCAGGAAAAAGTTTCTATACTATGTTGTTAGGGGATGAGGACAGGAAAAAGTCTTCGCCCACAAGACAGGTACATGTTTTTCAAATATTTTTCATCCTTGGTCGATTGAATCCAAGCACGTGGAGGGATCAATCCCTCTCTTACCATTTTGTTTCTGGTGAGTGTTACTGGAGGCAGCACCTTAGCCCCAACTTCTCACAGAGCTACGCCTGTCTTAGTTGCTTGCCTCATTGCAGAAACAAAATACCTTGTAGTAGGAGTCCCCTCTAGGTTCTCCTCTTGGTCCAAGAAGTTAATGTTTACAATCCCAAAGATATGTTATTGGAATCCCACCAAGTTAATTCCAATCTACCACTCCCAGTGCAACCAGAGCAAAAGTAAGACACTAAAACATATTTATAACTACTGGGGAGCCAAGGGGCCCTAAGTCCAGCCATGAAGATGGCCTTCTGGAACAAAGAGGTTGACCCAGAGCGGCACCCAGGTTTTATTCAGTGGAGGAAGAGTGGCTTGAGGAGGGATGACTGAGAATTGTGGGAAGTAGGGGACTGTGTGCCATGCTGGCCCTACCCTGGGACACACTGAGCCAGTGAGCGAGTCTGGGCAGGGGGCACATGCCTGTAATCCCAGCACTAGGGAAGCTGAAAGCAGGAGGATCACTATGAATCAGAGTTGTGTAATGAGACTCTGTACCAAATATACAAATGAAAAAATAAAAACAAAAAAATCGCTTACTTCGTAGCCTAGGCTGGATTTGAACTCACAGCGATCCTCTTGCCTCAGGGCGATACTCTTGCCTCAGCTTCCTGAGTGCTTGAATTGCAGTCACACGCCACTATACCTAGCCCACTTGGCTTGTTTCCGTCTTGTCATTTGAAGCATGACTCCAAAGGGCTGGCCAAATAGCTCAGTGGATTAAAGCACCTGCAAGCAGGCTCAGGAGTTGTGGGTTCAATCCCCTGGCCTGCCGAGCTGGACCCACCCCTAGGGGCATTGAGACAACGACTGAGATTGGGCATGGTTGTGCACACCTGTAATCCCAGCTCTTGGGAGGCTGTAAACAGGCAGATCACTACAAGTCCAATCTAGTTGTGAGAGCCTGAACACCCTGTAGACCCTTCCCTAAAAAAAAAAAAAATCAAGCATGACTCCGGTGAATAACCTTCTATGTACTGCGTGTTGTGTCTTGGTCACTTTCTTCATCACTGACATATAATACCTGACCCCCACACCTCCAAGGAGGATAGTTTATTTTGGCTCATGTTTTATGTTTTAATTTTTTTTTTTGAGACAGGGTCTTCTCATGCAGTTTGGGCTGCCCTTGTGCTCACTTTTGTAGTCTCCAGGCTGGTCTTGAACTCATAGAGATCTTTTTGTCTCAATCTCCTGAGTGCTGGGATAATAGGTGCCCTGGTATCCAGGGCCAAGACGCAGTGCCTGGGGTTCAGGGGCTGGGAGCACATGGCATGCAGGGCCGGGGATCGATCACGGGTCCTTGCCAGGTAGGTGCTTATGCCTCTGAGCTATCTCCCCAGCCCCTTGGCTCATGTTTTAGATGTTTTAGTCCTTGTATGGACCGTAGGCTCCAAGGCAGGACAGTAAGGCTGAGGGTACAGTGGCCTACAGCTGCTCAGGGCCGAGTAAGCTGGAAGCAGAGAGGGAATGGAAGTCCAGGGAGAGGGCGAGATCCCTTTGGAAGCCACGCCCCCAGTGACCACCTCTTCAGACAAGACTCCTCCTAACAGCAAGTCAATGACAAGTCTCTTTCCCTTCCCAAAACCCTGCCTATAAGCACATGAGGCTCTTGAGACATGAGGCGTCCAGATATAAGCTATCACCTTCTGTAAATATGAATTCGTCTGCAGGACAAACTATGATGTGACCTACTGCTTGAAAAGCATACGTGTGGGTGATTTAAATAGGTATTTGTAAATTTCCCCTATAGGGGTTGTGCTGGCTCCCATCAGCAACACGAGTGAGGTCGGCTGACTTGGGGTGTGTGTGTGTGTG
>NW_004524592.1:11582030-11626871 GCF_000260255.1 Octodon degus
GCGTGCGGGCACCATGTGTGAGGTGTGGTTTATATTTCTTTGAAAGCTGTGATAGTATTTAAGTAAGAGGGATGGGGTGTGAGAGCAGTGTGGGAGAGGCCTCCTGATGCTGGAATGTAAACAAGAAGCTACAGGGACTGCAGATAAGGATAAAGTACCAATGGCTAATATTTATGTAGCACTTATTACGTGCTAGGCACTAAGTACCTTGCTGTGGTAACTCATTATGAGATTAGACATGGTTCGTTTTTGTTTGATTCTCTTTGGATTCTTAGAAAGGACTGCTGGGTATTTACCATGTGCCAGACATTGCTGGGTGCTGATTGGTATAATTTTTATTGACAGAAGTTCTGCTAAATGTCAACAGAAAAGGAATTTGACGACCAACTCTTTCTCACCCTGACCAAGGTTTTGCAGAAAATATCCAGAGGTTTTTTTTTTTTTTTTTTTTTTTTTAACTGTGAGTTTGTCCTGAGTGCTGTGTAATGCTTCTGGAAGGATATTGGCCTTGGAAGCAGCGATGCCAGGAAAGGTATGTCGCTGACTCGCCTGGTAGGGGCAGAGGCAAGAGCAAGCCCCCATGTGGGTGTTCATGGTGTGTTTTCCTTAGTGTCTCTTGGTTCCAAGTCTAAGCTGTCTTGTGGCACAGGACCTTTTTCAGCTGCCTACTCACTCTTTCATCTCACACCGTGATCACAATGGTGGCCACCTGGCTACCTATGGGGCTACTTAGGACCCATTTCTTCAGGGTGGGCTTGAGTAACACAGGGGTTGTCAGGGTGGGCAGTAGATGGTCCCAGCAGTAGAGAATAGGCTCAGAGGCATTAGAAATTAGGAAGAGTGTTTAGGGCAGAGGAGAAATCTTTTCAGAATATCAGGCCCCTTTAGAAATAGAAGGATAAGATTTTTTTTTGGCAGAACCAAGGATTGAACTCAAGCCCTTGCGCTTGCCAGGGAAGCACTTATTCCACTGAGCCATCTCCCTGGCCCTGGATAAGAGGATTTTATTTATTTTTTTATTTTTTTTAATTTTATTTATTTATGTGTGTGTGTGTGTGTGTGTGTGTGTGTGTGTGTGGCCAGCTCAGCCCACCAGGGGGCGGGGCTGGCTGGCATGTGGTGCTGGGGATTGAACCGCGGTCCCTGCGCTTTGCTAAGCTTGTTCTAAGTAGGTGCTTTAGACCACTGAGCCATCTCACCAGCCCAAGAGGATTTTAATGGGGGAATAATTTAAAGGATTAAAGATTGGATCCCAGTTAGAAGCTGACAGACTCTGACTCCAGAAATGTGGTACAGGTTCATTCAGGTAAATAGAAACTCTGATGGTTATTCCATCAGTGGGGGATTTGGATTCAGGAATCATTTCTGGGGATGACTCAGAGCCTGAGCTTAAAATCGGCGGCTCCTTTAAGAGAGCATGGTCAGGTCCTCTGCTGTGAGCCATAGACCACACTTAGCACATTAGCTGACCAGGCTCCCTGAGTTTGTGCTGCATACTGAAGGAGAGTTGACAGTTTGAGAATTAAGACATGCTTCTTGGATTAGTGTTTTTCCCTGTGTTGTCATCTTCCAGTTTTCAGTAGCCATCGATGAGCGCTTCCTTCATCCCTTGTCCTATCTTTCACTCTCCTTAGCAACAAGGCCCAAGTCTTCTCTGTATTTCAGGCTATGCTGTTGCCTAACAAATCCCATCAGCACAATGGATCACACTACGCAAGGACTCCTTCACGTCTCCTGCCAGTCTTCCAGTCTGAATTCCCAACTTTTACTGTGCAGCTGTGACAGATCCCTCAAAGGCAACTTGTTGACCATGTCTGAGACTGAGCTCACAAAGACCCTATAAACTTTGTTTCCTTCTAGGCTGTCTAGAAGGTAGACCACTGTCTCTAATCAGTAGCTCAAGTAAAGAACCTCAGAGCCATCTATGACCCTTTTACATTCCTCCATTGCTAAGCCTTTTAGTTTTCCTTCCTATCTTCTGGGTCAATCCTTTTTGTTGCGTCCTCACTCCTAACTCCCTAGTTTAAGGTACCATCACCACTCCCACCCCGTTACTAACACTGACTCCTGCTGGGTCCTCGTGCACCTATTTTGACTTCTGGCTCCTTTTCCAACTGACTCTAGAGTGTTCTTTTCACAGTCACATCTCATGCTGGCATGGTTCCCTCAGGGAGGCTTTCTCTGCCCTTGGTGTCACTAAGTGTGGTGGCAGTTTTATAGTTCTGAGTGTCATTTCTCAATTACTGTCTGATTTTCCTGATCAACTGTAAGCACTTGTGAGTTGTGGCCATGTCAGATTTTGCTCATTTTTCTTACATCTCAAGTTTGTTGGAAACTGGGGAGTTCATAAAATCATTGAGAAGGCTATAGAACAAGGCTTAGCAGTTACGTTTCTAGAAACATGTGAGCTTACAGCTGTGCTGTCACACTGATCTGATGGGGATACCACTGCTGTCACCACCATGACCTTGAAGTCCTAATTCGCTCCACCGAGACCTCTGCGCCAGTGATTAGGCTTGCCGCTCGTGCCAGGGCATCTGATTGGCAGATCACATGTCTGTGCTGCAACCTCAAGGGACACTGGGAAATGAGTTCCTTCCCAACATAGGAAGCATATGACCAAGATCATCGATGTCTTCTGTGAATGCATAGCCACAAGGCCTTCCCTCATTCCAAGCATGGACATGCTACGTGTAGTCATGTAGGTAAAAGTCCTGACTCTGAAGTCCTCTAAATTCCCTTTCTACACCATTAGATGCTGTCGTTTAACCATCTAGTATATGTGCTGCCGAAGTGAATGCTGCAATTTAACCATCTAGAAAATTAATGTAATACTAGCTACCAAGTGCTGAGAATCAGAAGCAATAGTAATGTATTTGAAGCCCTTAGATAAAAAGCAGTCCAAAGATTCACTGTATCGTTATTTAAAATTGATGATTTCTAATGAAAATGCTAAGTTCAAAGGACTTGATGGCTTCTCAGGATGTAAAATGGGCAATGCCGGGTATATTAGCTTAATAAACCAGCCCCAAAGATGTTTGCCCGGCTCCTCTTTCTACTCCTTTGTGGGCATTAGAAGGTAGAAATATATAGGCATGGTAATGGGTGTAATCAGTCACAACATGTGAGCTTATTATATTGGCTGCTTGCACAGTCGGAGCCTTCTGAAGCTAATCACAGTCCTGTTTCAAAGTTCACAGGATTTGACTTTCTAATGCATCCTTGTCCCAGGTAGGGTGAGAAGCAGCGAAGCAGAGAAACTGAAGCCGAGGGCCCTGACAGCACCATGCACCACTGTGCCACTCAGTAGGACAGAATCCTACTTGAAAACCCAAATCTCTTCTTTTAGTGTGGGATCTGCCATCTTTTCCAACAGCATAGTACTGACAAGAGATTACCTCTTACACCTTTCTTTTCTTTGGAGGGTGTGATGGCTTAGGGGTCAAACCCAGGGCCTCATACAGGCTAAGCTTGTGCTCTGTGGCAGAGTTGTGCTCCCAGCCTCCTTTATTTATTTATTTATTTTTATTTATTTATTTATTTGGCCAGCTCAGCCCACCCTGAGAGCAGAGCTTGTGTGGCATATGGTACTGGAGACTGAAGTGCAGTCTCCTGCACCAGCCTAAGCTTGCCTAAACAGGCATTTTAGACCACTGAGCTGTCTCACTGGCCCTCTTTTAGTTATTTTTTAAAACACAACAGACTCAGCTCTTGCCTGTCCTAACGCTGCCAGTCTGTTGTTTGGCACCGATTTTTCCCAAGAAGAACTAACACCGGCCTCTGAATCCCCCTACTGTCGGCGGTTGCTTTCTCCACTCCTCATCTCTTCTAACCCTCGTCTCTGCACTTCCTGTGTGGCTCAGCACCCCTGCACTCCTAAGGGAACCTCTAAGCACTTGGAAGGTAGGTAGCGGTGTGTCCCTGGTTTGCAAGTCCGTGCAGCTTCCTGTCTTCCCCTTGCCCTCACCAGCTGGGCTGGGTGCACTGCTCTCCCTGTGGGGCACCACAGTTCTGCAGGCAAAGTCACTCTCACAACGTGATTCCTGTCTGCTGCTTCACAGGGAGCACAGTATGGACTCTTTGTCTGCCAATAAAATGGGCTCATGAAGGGACCAAATGCATCAGGTCCCTGTGTCATGTTACACCAGCTGAGCCACACAGCCTAGAGATGATGAAGACAGAGTCTGCCATCCCGAGGACACTCGTGCTTGTTTGGTGGCAACTGAATCAAAGGGGGAAAAGCCTTAGGAGCTGCTTTCTGAAGAAGTCGCTGGATGCAGATGCTTAAATACGCCTTTCCGAGCGGCGTCTGGACTCTGATTAGCCTGGGATCAACTATGATAAGGGAGAAAGACACAAAAGCCTCTGCAGACAACATGCCAATTATACTGCAGTGACCATAGGCTGAGCGGATGCCGGGAGAGATTGAATATTTATTAAAATATCTTTTGGCAGCCAGATTTATTTCCATCTTTCTTCACAAGATGTGATAGCTTTGCATCAGTGCATCTCAATGAAATAATTTGCTAAAGGTCAAATGCAATTCCCTCCAGCCAGCTCTCATTTACCTTCTAATTAATAACTAAATGTTCACACATACATTAGCCCAAGGCCCATGCATAAAAACGTAGTTACAATTTATTGAACACCTATTATGTCCCAGGAACTTTGCATACACTAGCTCAAATTCTCCCATGCCCAGAAAGTACGAGTAGCCCTTTAGCAGAGCAGGAAAAATGATGCCTGGAGAGGCTGTGCGATTTGCACTTGGTCATGAAACTGCTGTCTCCAGCCCAGTGCTCCCTGCTTTCTCATGCCATACTGCAAGGCAGCTGCTGCCTGCACGGGTGTGATGCCTTCTGCCATCTGCTGTCACTGATGGGTGGAGAGATGAGAGATTGGTGAGGAAGTTTCAGACTTCCCTGTCAAACACCTCCCCACCGGAGAAAGCAGAGTGCTCCTGGGGCAGGGTCTTTTTCATTCAGTCAGTTGTTTGTTTTTTTTTTTCCCAGAGCCTCTCAAATGAAGAAGGGGTTTCAGTTGAGTCATAGAACATTCTCTGAGCTGGGGAGGCAGATCTGGGTCCGCCCTACCTGGCAAGGTAAGTGACTGGGGCACAGCAGAGACTCACAGCACATGGTGACATCCTAAATCAGGCGTCAACACACTGGCAGGTTTATTACCAGGTCTTACTTCCAGAGAGATGCGGAAAGAATGAAAAGCAGGTGAAACATGTTTCTGTAGCTCTCCAACTTCCCTCCTGGGTCCCGTTTTCATGTGCTCTAGACTGTGACATTCTATCATAAATTAGCCATTTGCCAATCTATGTCTTACTTTTCTTTCAGATAACATTCAGTATTCATAAAAAAATCCAAATTTCTTTTAATTATCTTAATGTTTAAATTTTTTTTAATGTTTTAAATTTGAACAAGGCACATAAGCTCTGAAATATTTTGGGGGTAATTATTTGACATCATAGTTTAGGATACACGGTCACCGTACAGAGTTCTGTCTCCTCTTCATTATGCCTGTAATTTTGGTAAATTTCCAGCAGGGGACAACAAGCCTGCATAAATCACAACATCAAATCCCTAGGACCTAGCACATTTACCTTATTAAAATGCAGGTTCATGAGCCCTAACCCTATACATTACCTGGGTTCAGGAAACCTGCTTTCTGAAAAAATTTCTTAGTAATATTGATAAAGATGACATTTTGAGAGAAAGCACTGAATCCTAACCACTAGACCACCAGAGAGGCAGAGATGACATTTTGAGAACCACACATTTTAAGAAAAAATAAAAGAAATACAAATAGAAGCCTAAAGATAGCGCTTAAAATAGTGAACAATATAGAAAGTGATGTTCAACTTAGGACAGTATATGATAAAATAATATACAAAATCTATATTCAGGGTAAGTTCTTTATCCCATGAGCCTTTGCGTGTTATCAATCAGTGTTTAGTGGTAACTCTGCTTTTCCTTTAAGTAGAAATGTCAGATTTTTAGTTACTGTTAATATTGAAAATCCCTAGACGCTTGATTTCTCAGTTCCTGGCAGTCTTTCTTCTTATCCTATAGCTTTTCCTGGAGACTTTTATACCTCAACCTCTTTGTGATGTCTCGTCACCTGGCCAGAGTTCAGCTGGTCTTGTTCCTCAGCAAGCATGGCTTTACACATCTCATAAGAGCCCAAGCCATCTTCCTGCATCCTGTATTTCATCATTTTGAAAGAAAAGGAGGCAGGAGACTGCACGGTATAAAATTGAGCTTTTATGAAAACGTTCCTTTGTAAATCAAGCCCACCTTGTCTTCTGCAACTGGTTGCTCCTGATGTGGCAGACCACTTATTTTTGCTTAGTTAGGTCAATGATCATTCTCCAACTAAATGAGCAACTGCAGAAATCCTAAGCTGCATTTCTTTTCCTTTCCTTGGACTATTGAATTTATAAAAACCAGACAAACTTCTTTCTCTCTCTTTTAATGTTTTATTTTGAACAAGCCAAATAAACTTTAAAGTATTTACAAGTTGTTACAGGACGGACAACACACCAAAACAGGAGTTTCCAGAGCACTGTACTGGGATTCTACGAAGTACTCTTTTATTGTCCTCACATTATTTTGTTTTCACTTTTCAGCATTTGCCTAGGAAAGTTGATACTGGTTCATTTTATTTTATCTTATTTTATTTTTTGATACTGGTTCAGGTTAATCTCTAGATCTCTAGATAGAGATACATAGATAGAAGATTTGATAGATTGGATAATAGAACATACTATTAGAACATAAATCATTTAAATATTTTATTGGTAGGTTATGTGGAGAAGGGGAACTGTCATATGAGTTCTTATTCATCTGACATGGCCACTAAGGATTATGACTGAATATCATGCAACAGATGACTCATTCATTCATTCACTCACCATTTCAACAAACATATATCAATGACCTATCTTTTGTCTTACGGTGTTTTAGTTTCTAAGACAGAAAGTTACACAGTATCTGAAACTGACATCCCCAGTTTATTAGAAAAAAAATGCAAGATAACATAGGGTAAAAAAATGTGTACAGTTCTTTTACATGGACACTTATTTCTAGTGTCAGAAGGGGAAAAACTCCTAAGGGAATACCAGGCCTTGCTTCCACCTTTGGAGTATAAACCAAGTCCTGGAATTTTCTCCTTAGCTTAACAGTGTCAACATCTGCCTGTGACCTTGACCTCTTGTGACTCTCAATTACTTTTCTGTACTCAGTACACCCTCACAATCTTTAACTGCCTCAAGAGGGTTGTTCCCAAGAGCTGTCAAGTCATCATAATGTTAGAAATGTTTCCAAGGAAAAGAGGGTTTGAGATCATACACAATGTTTATGTGAGCCATAATCAGTGGTGAGTCCACCATTCACTTGATTTAGTAGCGTAAAAGAATGCAGGCAGCCTCTACTTTTAGCCCTATTGTGTTCTGGAAAACTAGAAGATTCTATGGACTGGAACTACACAGAAGACATGCTATTTTGCATTAAAATGAGCGCTTCCCACCTTTGTGGTTAACAGTTAAGGGTATGGGTGTTTTGTTAGACGCTTGTGTCCAATCTGCCTTCTGTTTTCACCCACGGGATAGCACTGGCCAAGTTTCCTCTCGCCTTTGGACTTGTTTCCCTCTATAGAGAGCAAGGACAGTTGATGAGCCTCCTTGCAGGGAATAATGAGGATGAAATGAAGAATTTGTGGAGCACACTGTGGTTGCTTTCTACATTGTTAGATTGATCATGGAGGGCCAGGGGCGTGGGGGAATGTTCTGCTCCCCTTTCTCTGGATTGCATTAATCTGGAGACACATGAGAGTGTCTTGTTAGTTGAAGACAAAGCATCTTATTATTTCTGAGACACTCATCCAATCCGCACATTAATGAGATTCGGAGTCATCGGAGTAGCACTTATTAACTTACAGGGCAGATGTGAAAATAGACACTGGCCTGCATGGCCTGAGCCCACAAAGTTCTGAAGTTGAGAAGGACCTGGTAGAGATCACAGAGGGTGCTAACACTGCCTTTTTCATTTGGTTTTCTAGAAATCTGCATCCCTTGACAAGTGAGTGGCCAGGTGAGAAAGAGGACAGTTGTCACTTTAGTCATTTTAATTTGATACTTCTGTTTCTAGCTTCTTCCCACCTGCAGGATCTCCACATAACAATGCTTAGTGCTGGTTAAATATGGTCTGGAGCCCACAGATTGCTTAGGGTGTATGCGGAGTTTGCTGGAGCTCAGAGAACTGTTTTCTTAATTTGATTTTTTGAATAAATTCGTGCATGTTGTTCAAATGTGAAACACATATAAAAGTAGGTGCTTAGTGGAAATTCACCACCCTCCTTCCCCTAGGACCCCCCCCCCCCATACAAGTTTTTATTGGCAGTGGTGATGGCGGCAGCAGTGGTGCACAGCAGAGAAACAGAAATGGGGGTGCGGGAACCTTTATTAACTCAGAAGACAAGAGAGGATCAGGGCAGGGAGATGGGCAGATCCTCTGATGTGAGACAGGGAGGATGAGACTTCATGGACTTTTTCTGGGGGCGGAGTTTGAGGGGCAGGTTCAGTGACGTACAAGGAGCTGATTGGAGGCTCCCTTGTGTGGGCGGGAAAGGTCAAAAGAAATTGTATCCAGGGCTGGAGTGGGGAAGGAGGAGGAAGTGGTCATTGGGAAGATAAGCTGTTGTTTGGGGGATTCAGCTATGTTGGATCAGGGCCATGATAATTTAGCAGTCTGTACTCGAGCTGTAACCTATCATATATGTCTAACATTCCAGTTTGTGGCTAAGGTGGCTAATAACAAGGACTGGCTCTGCGGGGATGTGACGCAGTTTGACTGAATGCTCTGTTGTCCCTATCTTGAAACTCTTAAAAACTCTGGAACCCCACAATTTCATTTTGCCCTGACTAACACGTATAATATAACCTATACTTTACTTGGTTTTTTGTTTGTTTGTTTTACTGTATCTTTTAAAGATCTATTTGTCTTTATCCATAAAGGGTTTTCTTATGTTTCTTTTGGATGCCCAGTAGCCTCCTCTTGAGAATTTTAAAGGTTATCTGTAGGAGGCCACCTAGCGCAGCGGTCTCCGCGCCGGGCTCTAGAGTGCGTCCCGACTCTTCAAATAAAAATAAAAATAAAAATAAAAATAAAAATAAAAATAAAGGTTATCTGTGACTATGTGAGGGATTCCCATCCCAATTTCAGAGCTCTTTGATGCTTTCAAAGTTGGGAGCAAGAAGAGACAGACAGAGATAGATAGATAGATAGATAGATAGATAGATAGATAGATAGAGATGCAGGACTCATTTCTTTACCAGTTAAGTGCCTGGCTGTGCCCTCCGCTCGAGGTTCCTTTCCTGCCATCAAATACTGCTTTACCTTTCAGCATTACAGAAATGCTTGGCAAAAAAATCACCTGAGCTCTATCAGTGACAGCCGTGTTTTTGTCTTTGCCTCAATCTGGAGAAAAATACTTAGGGCTGCACAACACGGTGGCCACCAGGGACTTATGTTTAGATCCCCCTTCCACTCCTTCACTCCTACTGATCATTTGTGGATTTGTCCATGGTATGACTTGGTGACTGGGCTGCTCTAGAGAAAATAGCAAAGTCCCCCTTCTAAGGAATCTCCTGCCCATTGGAGGGTGCTGGAATTGTGTTCTGAAACTGCAACTCATTGTGAAGCAGCCAACAACTCTGGTTCTGTGCCAAGCCCACATCCCAAAGCCCCTCTGCAGTTAGGTTGGGTGCTCACCACTCAGGACACTGTGTCACGAATGGGGAGCTTCTCTGAGCCACGGTGCTCTCGCAGTGTCTCTTTGGAAAGGACAGGGCACAAAGTCCATGTTTAAAGGATTGCCTTCCACATGAGCACATGCCCTGGTTGTTGTTTGCTCCCCCTATCCCTGGCTTGGGTTTGAGAACATAGATTGCAGGTCTAGACTTGGTTGTCGTGCCTAAGTGGCCACAGTTAAGATAGTACTCTTACCAGGTCCAGCAAGATACACGTATGCCCGGGCCACCCATCCAACAGCCAGCTTGTGCACCTAGTTACACACACACACACACACACACACACACACACACACACACAGTGGAGCAAAGTGGATGGACAGAAAGAAGATGCACAGGATTGATGAGCTGTGTTCCTTACCAGGGGAGATAAACCACAAACCTCCTGCTGGCTTACATTTCCCTGCTTCAATCAGGCGGTGCCCTTGGCACCTGAGAGGAAGATTAACTAGATGCTAAAAATGCACTTCTGGAGTCCAATTCCATTGCCAGGGAAAGCTTCCAGGTACCCCGGGACTCCGCCGGGAGAAAACAGGCTACAATTCCAATTAAACAACATATTGAGTACTTGGGTCTCAGTATACTCTATTTGTTTAGTTTATTTGACTATTTGATAAAAGAAGTGCTGGCGTGGCAAAAAATTAATTAAAATAAGAAAGAACAATCTTAAGAGAGGAGGGAAAAATGCTAAGAAGCCATGGATAGTTTCTTGCCACACCTGCCAGCAATTAATTAATCGCTAATCCGTTCATTATTTCCAACTTCAGAATCTTGGTCCCTTGGACAAAGAGGTAAGGGTATTATTTTTTAAATGCCTAATTAACATATGTTGAAAGACAATCTCTACAATGGGTTTGATCTGTGTTACTTACATCTGCAACATGATTGGGGGTTGCTGAAGGCAGCTGTGGGGCTTTCTGGAACTGGAGAAACTTTCTCATCTAAATACAGAGCTTCTGAGTCTGGTTTTCCTCATAGTGTGCCTTGTGCTGTACCTCACTCAGGTACCAGTGTGTGAGGACAAGGCCAGGACCTCCGCGACCATCTCCTCAGTCTTTGTGGGAGGACACAGCAGGCTGGGCTGCAGGTTGGAATGTTCATGTGTCTAACAGCCATGCTGAGACAGAACTCACACACTGTAGAGTTCACCCTGGATTGTATTTCAGCCTTGTGTAATGATCTCAGGAAAACCCTGACGCTCCCTGGTGCTGAGAATGGACACCCAGAATTCTACCAGCATCTGCTTCTCTGTTTGAGGCTGAGACCAGGTATCATGTCCCTCCAGTGTAGCTGTGCCTTCCTCTTATTCTATTACCTGCTTGCCGTTCTTCACTGTAGCAGCTGGAGATCTTTACCAAAAGTGATTTACAGCTGTGTTGTGTTGGGACAGGTCTGACACTGATTGAGTCCCTTATCTCCCTCCTGCGCCCTCCTCGATGACAGCAGTCCTCTCAGGTATCAATCTGCACAGCAGCTCTCTATTGTTGGGTGAGCTGGTGGCTGTCAGGGACACATTCTGTCATCTTCATCTGCCCTGCATGCCTTCAAGGGTCTTCTCAAGGCCCATAGGGCGGAGGAGGTGTGTATAAAGCCCTTCGCCACACCTGCCAACGCTGGTGGCAATTCTTCTTGCTTTAGACAATGGCCTACACTGACTGTGCAGCCTCCAGATAGATGGGGCTGATAGACATGGTGTCAGCTCCACCTTGAAGTCTCCACCACAGTCCCCAGTCAACATGATGTCATTATAGCAGGATTGTAGCCACAGGGCGCCCCCTGAAGGTGAGTAGGGGAGGCACAGCTGAGGGGAGACAAAGACATCAGATGAGCACAGGAATGGGGATCCTAAAGGCTCCCCAGAAGATAAAATCATGGTGGAGGGCTCAAAGTGAAACAGAACTTCTGTCTAAGCCTGACTTTTGAATTGGCCCCCAATGCAGTGACATTTTCTTTTTTGGCTGCTTTGAGACAGGAGGAGAAGAGAAAATATAGACAGTGACATTAAAGATAGATGGGGCTCAGACAAATTGAACAGCTTTGAAGGTTTCCCCAGTGTCGAGCAGGCAGAGGGCAGGTATCTGCGGTGCTTCTGAGAGAGGCAGACTCTCCTCTTCCCAAGCTGGAGAAGAAGGCTGCGTAATGAAATGGCAGCTTCCAGCCTGGGTAGCTCCAGTGAGGCTTAATATTTAGCGTGGAGTTGGCTGGTGAGTGAGTGTGCTGGATTTGGCTCCTCTGCCTATGGTGGTATGCAGGGGGCTGCATATCGTGGAGGTGAGAAGTTGGGCTCTGGGCAAGGCTCTGTCCTAAGCTCTCTGGTCCCCTTCAGAAGGCACAGGAGAGAGCATCCCTTGTCGGTGGAGGCCCTCTGTCCTGGGCCTGCTGAGCACTTGACATTAGTGAGAGTCCTCTGGCTGGTACCCTGCAGGGACAGACAGGAAGCACAATGGACCCATCTCTACTGGCCTTTCCTCTTGGCTACCTGCCATTCGTGCCCATGATTCTTTCATTTAGGAAGTGGTCGCAAGAAAAGAGAGCTTAGAAAGAAGAACAAGACAAAATTTTGTCTCTCAGTGGCCAGGTCTTGGAAGTCCATTTGAGCCATTTGGCCACCCAGAAATGGACACTGTCCCCATGACCAACTTGGTTCAGAGCTGATCCAAGCCCAGGGTGTCTTGCTCATCAGCGACACTCATGGTCGCCAGCACAGGTTCCGTGCTGGCCCTGGAGGGGCTATGTCTGCACCAGAAGACGCAAAATACCCCATAGACCTGGGGGCCAGAAGGGCTGTAGCCAGGCTTGTCTGTAGCGACCCGGGTACCCTAGGAGTGCAATCAACTTATGTACAGACCCAGCCTGCCTGCCTGCCATCCTTAGATGCCAGACTATGGTGATCATAGCTGGTGCTGGTTGCCAGAAAAAAATTCATGTAGCATGCTGGTTAGACCTGCTCTGCTTGGCTTGGCTGTCCCTTGGACCCCTTCTTGATTAGTATAGCTGAATGAACTTCTCCTGTCTTTGGACTGTGCTCCCACTATGTGACACAAATGGAAATATTGGAGGGGGGACACAGTGACAGTGGGGGCTATGTTGGGGAGAGGACCCCAGGGACCCTCCGTCTTGTTAATGTAACACTTCCTGACAAGACAGGAGCTGAAGGCAGCTTATAATGAATTTCTCCTCTGGTAATCATTCACCAGTGCATTGTGACCCTTGTGTTTTTGCTGCGCTATGCATTTTCAGACTTTTGCAGTGACTTGTCAGCACCTAGTAAAAAAGATTTGGAACCGACCCATCTCCTCGCAACATGCCCTCCCCAGCTGCCTTTCATCTCAATCAGGAGAAGAGTAGGTGGGACCACCTGGAATGGAAGCCGTGGGATCTGAGCCCGGGCTATTTCAGGCTCATCTCCCAGGTGGAGTCGCGCAGGCACGCAGTCTGTGGCGCACTTGTTATGCTGAGCCACGGTCTTCAGTCCAAATGGCTCCAAAGTGGCCTTTGCCTTTTGCACCTGTTGTTTCTTGCGGCACAATTTGCTGTGCAGGCAGTTCTCTGCTTCAAAAAAACATGGGTGCCAGTGGTGGTACAATTAGGCATCTGGGCACCCTGTGGGTTCTTAACAACACTTGTGTCAAGACCCATTGATGACAGGGGACCGGGCTATCATCTGAGTCATATGTGTGAGCGTCACCATCTGCAACTGTAATTCTAGCCATGAGGTCAATTGTAAGAAGGGTATATAATAGGCTTTTACAGCACTTGTGGATCGTGATGATTAAACAACAGATGGAAACCCAACCAAGATTTCTAATCTCCACCTCTTCACTGACGGAGTAAGCGGGGGCTGAAGAAGTCACTTTGTGGCCTCTGTCTGTGGTTGAATCTAAAATTAAGGCAGGCGCTGCTTCTCTGACTTCCTACCACTGTTTAGTGCATTCCTTCTTATCAGAAGATGAGCACCAAGCTTTGGTTTGGGGAGGCTGTCCAGTAATGCCGGGAAGGGCCTGGGGAGTCCATGTGAGGAGAGAGCCCCTTAGTGAGGACTACAGATAAAATATAGAGGACCCAGTTCAGCTTGAATTTCAGATGAACAATGAACAAAGTTTTAGCTTAAATATGTCCCAAGTACAGTAGTACATGGAATATTTTTCAAGGTAAGATGATTTTAAAAAATATGGCAAAGTCTACATGATGTAAAATTGATCTTTCTAGGTGTACAATTTAGTGGTAGAGAGTACATTCAAAACAGGCAAATGTTATCACTAGCCATCTTCAGAACTTTCTCATTATCCCCAACCATATACCCCTTAAATTGTAACTCCCATTCTTTTTTCCTCCTGGGCCCTGGTAAGCCTCAATCTATTTTCTATCTGTATAAATACAAGTGGAAAATCATGCAACATTTGTCCTTTTGTGTCTAGCTTATTTCATTTAGCATATTTTCCAAGTCCATTGATATTGAAGTATGTATTAGAAAATCATTCCTTTTAAGACTAAATAATAATCCATTGTGTATGTGATGTATGTGTATATACATAGTTTGGTATTATTTCATCTATCCATGGGTATTTGCATTGTTTTTCCCTTTTGGCTATTGTGAATGATGCTCCTATGAACATGGACACACAGATATCTGAGTCCCTGTTTTCAAGTATATTGGGTATAAATACATAAAAGTGGAATTGTTGAGCCACATGGCATCGTAGGTACCTTTTCATTGCTGGGACAAAATACTCTTAACAGTCCATGGCAGGGCAGGCAAGAAGGCAGTGAGGCAAAAAGAGCCTTCCTCTCCCTTTTATGCCATCCAGGCTACCAGCCTACCCAGTGTGGGCCTTCCCATCATCGATGTTCAGAGCTGTGCTAAACCAATCAGTAGACTAATTTAGTTATTACATACCTATAACCTATATTCACACACCCTAGATCAGTGGTGTGGTGAGCCTACAGCAAGCATGCTGAGATGGGCTGTCTGTGTCATTGAAAGCTCTAAGAGTTTCATCGTCACTGTCCTAGATTCAGCTACCTCCAAAAGGCCATGCCTATGAGCACATGACACTTTGGGAGAACATCTAGGTACAAGCCATAATGCATGGTAATCCTGTGTTTCATATTTTGAAGAAGTGCTATACTGTTTTCCATAGTGACTGAACATTTTTATTTGCTAAATGTGGGAGCCCTCCAACTGTTTCAACAGAATTTTAATCTGAATAATACATTTGACCTATATTATCATATTTAAACAGAAATTAATAGAAACTGCCTCTATGTTGGAATTTGTGAACATAGTTCCTCAGGTCAGAGTCAGGCAGGAAATATTTGCATTTTTTCTACTATAGTAGAACACAAGCGGTAATAAGCAAGGACTAAAACACTTATACTTTCATCTGTATACACTCAGAAGCTTGATGACTTTCCAAAGGGAAATGTATACATTATCCATTCACTCAGCAAGCTTTATTGGGTACACCCAGAAGAAGTCAGGTAGGAACCGATATGCCCATGCAGAGGTGAGTGTGGTGCGCTCCTAGCCTCCCCTTAGCCACCACATGTTTGCACAACCCAGCTCTTCTGCCTGTCAACTCTGCCACCTGTGGTTCCTACTCATGCCACTCACACAGTCAGATCCTCAGTTGCTGTGTACTCACTCAGCTCCTTGCACTTCAATTTGCATCTCTTCCCAAGGTGGCTATGATGTAGGTGTGTGCTTGTTCAGTTCATTTCTCTAGCCTTGAAACTCCCTGAAGACAAGGACTAAGTCCTTATCAGCCAGCATTTCCTGGCACCTAGTAGAGCACATCATTTTATATTTTTAATATAAAATGAGATCAAAGTGGATATGTGTATAAATTCCTCCCTCAAGAGGTAGTTGTGGAGACAACAAATACATCAATTTCTGCGTAAATAGATAGATATTAATGACACTGGGGAAAGGTGATGCTGGGAAGCTGGAGTGAGGGGTCAGCTCCAGGGTATAACTGCACCCAAAGGTGCCATCCCCGTGTCTCTGCAGATGGGACTGAGAGACTGTAGAGAAGCGAGTGCTCACAGAGTTTCTTCCTCATGGAGTTGTGTAACACGGATGCCCACAGCCAAATACAACCACGCCTGGATGTCAGAGCTGGGGGCTCAATGTTCACTTTACAGATGGGACAGCCAAACTGTGTCACCCAAGTTACACAGTCAGAGGCAGAAGTGAGAATGGCCTTTAGTCTCCTGACAACATCATTTCCCCATATCCACACCGTGTCCAAATATGCTGGGGGTTGGCAAACCCTGGGGAGTTTTCTCTGAACTCCCAGAAGCATTAAAAAATAGTTGGCTGGGAACAAAAGGAATTAAGATATATTATGTACATGTACCAACTCCTCCACAAGGATTGTAAACATTATGTAGTATAAAAATAGACTAATAAATTTTTTCCAAAAAAGTAAAATCTGCACACAACAACAAGAAAGATAGTTGGCTAGAAAGAGCGTGATGAATGCTCAAGGAGAGGGCCGAGGGAGGTGAGGAGCAGGGAGAAGGCTAATCCAGCAAGGTGGTAGGTGGCACCAGTCAGGCCTGCCTGGCCTGCCATGTAGATCGCCACCTGCAACAAAGGCTGTGCTTTAGTTCCCAGCCGTGGCAGTCAAGGACTTCGGGATGAGATTTGCTCACCATGGCCATGGGCTCTGCACAAGTTCCCAGCTATTCTGGGAGCTCCAGGAGCTGTGGCCTGAGTCTCCCAGGTACACTATTCCAGGGGCAGCTATCTGAATCTCAGGGGGGTCCATCCCTAATCCCAGCTGCCTAGGCCTGTAGATTTGTGGAGGCCCTAGGACAAGCAGCCTATATATACCATATTACCATTAATGCTTAGCCTCACTTGGGGGGGGGCGCTTTCCACAAAGGGCTGGGCACCTTTCGGGTACACCTAGGCTGGCAGGGCTGGAGGTCGGGGCTTGCCCCACATGGGCCTGCTCAGGCCATGCTGCACCTGTACCACTTCGTAGCAGGAGGATGAGAAATGGGAGTGCATTTCCTTAGCAAAAAGGCCTCTTTCTACATTCAGGGCTTGTAAACCTGGGGTAACAGGAACAGTATGCCTGTGCTTTTGCATGCATGCACACACGCCCAGTCTGTGGAATTTTCTGGCAGAGAAGGGAGAGGAAACAGGTGTCGATTCTGGATCAGCTGCAGAAACACTTTGCCCATGGCTGCTGTGGAGGTCTCTGTCCATCCTCCTGGGAGAACATGGAAGGTGTGTCTTCCACCAGGAGCCTGTCCTCAGCCTCACTGAAGAAACTCAGGAATGAGGAGGATCTGCCCTGGGAGGCTCAGGAATTCCAAGGGGAGGGAGTCAGGGCAGCCCTGCCTTTGCTTCAACCTTGGGTGGCCAGAGGCTCTTAGGGACCTGCCAGAGCTGTTGGCCAATCTGGTGTCCAAGTCCAAGTCCCAGGGCAGCTCTCATGACCCACAGCAGGTGTCCTTTCCTGCTCTGATCACTAAGCTTCCCCAGCCCCACCTCATACCTGAGCCCTCAGAGGAAGACGTCTCAGCCTGGGATGAGAGGCAGAAGCCTGTGGGAACAGGAAGTCATCTTGCTGCGTCTCCAGGGTTCTCCTGACCCATCCTCACCACCAACACGGGTGCAGGACAGAGACAGCCTGGGCAGCCAGATGAGTCCTGTTTCCCTCAAGGATGTGCCCCTTCCAACTGCGCCTCACTGGCTGGCCTGCCTCCCCTGAGGATCATGTAAACATTTCCAGAAGGATACAGATAAGAAAAAAAAATCTTACATAAACACTGGATGGCCAGGGATCAGGCGATATTATTAGTTTATTAGGGCTTTAAAAATATCCCAAAGCTCAAACAAAGGACAGAAGGAACGTGTTTTCATTGTAACCTCTTTTTCCTACTGGGGTCACTGCTACCATAGACACAGGTTCCTCCAAGTCGTGGTAGCAAAGAGCGTGAGGATCACAGGAGGATGGAGGTATGAGAAGGCTGAGGCCTGACTGTGTGGACTGAGCTGGCCCTGAGGAAGGGCTGGGTGGGGTACCCTGTCTGTAAATTAAGAAAGCTGGGGAATGACACAGAGCAAGAGCTTTTCTTCCCTGTGACCTTGGTGATTCCTTGGTCTGGCTCTGCTTCACACCTGCGTGGCTCTCACATGTGGATACTCAGGAGCTCCAAAGCTGCTTTGTGCTCCTAGGAATACATCAGCCTTCTGGCCACAGCACTGGCTTTGCGTTGTGCTCCTTGCAAAGCTTTTCCTGAGCATTTTGCTTAGCTCACTCTTCCTCACCCATGTAAGTTTTCGTTTAAATATAACCCCATGAAAAAGGCTATTTCTGACCACCCAATTACAGAGTGTGATCCTAGTATTTTTTCCTTTCTTCCTTTTCTTTTTTTAGCCAGATGTCTCAATAAGTTACCAGAATGGTTTTGAACTCTTGAGCTCAAACAATTGTCTTGCCTCAGCTTCCTGAGAAGCTGAGGCTACAGGCTTGTGCCTGATTCATTTTTTATCAGAGCCATCTGTTAACTTACACAATACCCAGTCTGTATTTTACTTGTCTATCTAGTTCCTTTCTGTCCCTTGCCTGGAATACAAAATCAAGAAGTGCTCAAAGATATTTCTTGAATAAATGATGTCTCCAAATCTCCTTTTGGTGGGGGATGAACAGAACCCGAGATTGGGGCAAATTCAGCTCTGGTTCATAGCTTCTATGAAGAAGGGTATTCATGCTAAAATTTATTTCTCCTTTTCCTTGCCTGGGAACTTACTAGTAAGTCACTACTAAGGAATACACCTGCTTCCTTGAGTGCTCACCGGCCAGTCAGGTGGCCTTGCATTCAGTGACTAACAGGTAAAGGACCCCCAGCACAGCTTCCACATTCACAAGTGGTTGTACAGGAACAGATCTCAGGCCCTACCCCCAGTTTCTGATTCAGTACATTTGGGATAGAGCCCAAGAACATGCATGCATCTTTGACAAGTTCACAAATAATGTTAATGCCTCTGGCCCAGGACCACACTTCAAGAAGCAGTGTCACAGACGCTGGAGTCACCAGATACTGATAATCAAGAGTCTGAACAGAAAAGAAGCAAAGCTTCTAAAATTGCAGGATGTGGCAATGTTCAGAGAGGAGAATTATTTGTAGACATCTCAGCCCCTGCTGTCTACCAGGCAAGACTAATAGCAGCCCACTGGCCAGATGGTCCATCACCAAGCTCAGTAATACCTTTATTTTGTAAAAGCCAACACACCCAGCTAAGCTCAATGAGAAATATTGTCCCAAGAGAATTACCAATCATCTTAGTTTTCTTGGATTGAGGGATGCTTGTGTCTTTCCCAGATTCATGTGCTGATCCCTTGACTCCCATATCTCAATAGCATTAGGAGGTCGAGCCTTTGGGAGGTTCTTAGGACTAGATTAGGCTAAAAGGTTAGGACTGACCCCCAGTAAAGTGGCTGGTGCCCTTCTAGGAATAACAAGACAGACAGATTACTTACTCTTGCCACAGAAGGGCCAAGCTGATTAAGACAAGATGTTTCCCAGCACATGAGTGAAGTTTTTGCCTCTAAAGTCCAGGAAAGTCTCCAATATCCTGGGATGGCTTGGTCACCTGAGCCCCAAGTCTCTTTGTCTCCAATAATGACAGTGTAGAAGAATATCTCTGGTATAATGTTTATTTAAATAGCAATTTTAAAAAGGCTTTATACAAATCATATAAACACAGTTTGACATTGTTATTTATTTTTTACATTGAAGAATCACAGTAAAAGCTCTCAAGTTCCCGTGATCTGGCTCAGCCAGCAAATGGTTGAATACCTTTAACTTCAAACCCTGGAAAAGTTAACTTTCTGCATGAGTTTAACTTTTTCCCTTGTTTCCTTTTCTGTCATTCATGCTCATTCCTTGGACCCTTATTCTTGGCAATTCCCCAACCCCACCAAAGAGAGACAGCAACCGTGTGGCCCTGTTTGACTGCCTGGTCCCAGAGAGCGTGGAGGTAATATGTCATTGAATACAAGGCAAAAAGGAGATCAGTACTGTGAGTTGAGTTTTGCAAAGGGAACAATTCAAGGAGACAGGTCAGCTTGCCTACCTGCAGACAAAGATAATACATACACCAAGGCATCCCCTGACCAAGTCAGAAGGGACCCAGCCTCCAGCCTCAGTGAGGTATCTACCTACAGTGAGGACCCTGCTCTGTTCAGTACTCAGGGCTCACTAAGGGCCTCAAATCAGCCAGTGGTGAATACAGATGTAGGACTTTTGGAAGGATGCAGGCTGGGTTGTAATAACTTAGAGGTGAATTTCAGGCCTGAGACAGGGGTGGTCTTTGGGGAATTATAGTAAAATGGCCCACTGAGCATGGGAGGGCCAGGACACCCCCATGGGGTTTGGAACTTCTCTTCTGGAAATTTCTGGAACTTCCTAGCTTTCTGAACACCAAGTTGTGTAGGAGGGTGAAGAGCAGGGCGAGCTCATTAAAACTTGCTTCTACTGCATGCCCAGTTCAAAGGGCATCTAACACTAAGCTCTTGCAACTTGACGGCTTTACTTTTCACCTCTAACTATCACTGTGTGAATGAGTGCTGAGATCAGAGGTCACACTTGGGTCCTAGGTCAAAGTCACACAACACCACCACTGAGTCCCACGTGACCATTCACATACACAGTAGATACAGAGAACTCAAAGGCGCGCAAAGACACACATGTGAATAAATAGCTGTCAGTATGAATTCTCCTTCTCTGCATACGAAACACTGTGACATTACCATTTGAACTAGCATTTTCATAAGTTAACATTTAAAGAAACTAGCCAGTGCCATTCACCTTTTCCCTTTCACCTGGGTGTGAGACAAATGGAATTGTAGGTGACCATAGCAGCAAAAATGGTCTGACAGTTTGCCATTGATATGCAACAGGCTGGACAACCCGCTTGGATTTCTAGCATGCAGGCAATCCTTAAGCATTAATACAAAATAAAATTTGGATCTTGAAGTGGACAATCTTATCCCTCACATGGTTTCATTCTATTCCCAGTGCCTCCTTTTCTGGAGTAGTTGAGAGTCATCTAGGGCTAAGACTACCTGTTGGGTAGCAGGGCTCATTCCATTAATAGGATCAGCGGTGAGTTGAGGGAACTGAGAATGGAGCCATTGAAGTCAGGGAAGGAGGAAATGCCTTAACTTTTAGGATATTCATGATTTCTACCCAGAGAGAAAGTATATATTTTTTTATTTTTTTCAAGGCACTTAATAAAAAACACATAAATTAATGTGTGTGTGTGTGTGTGTGTGTGTGTGTGTGTGTGTGTTGGGAGTACATATATGAATAAGAATCTAAGCCTCTCTGGGGCTGAAGCAGTATAGTGAGCTTTTCACTCCACAGTATTACAGACTTCTAGGCAGAATCAGCGATCACACAACTGTGCCTTGATTATCCCAGAGGAATGGCATGCTGGCTGTCACCCAAAGGAGAAATCAGCATGTCTATATTCTACTGCTCAGCCTTTGCCAGCACAGGATTGTAACACTTGGGCATCTCTTCTATCCTTTTCCAGCTGTTCTTCATATCCTTCTTCAGATGTTCTTTTTACCAACTAGCACATCCCACTGATGGAGAAAACACATCAAGAACCTGTCTTTTCTCACCTGCTTCTGACACTGTCAACCCCTCTATTTCCTGGGACTCAGAAACCTAAAAATGTGTGTGTATGAGAGTGTGTAAGTGTGTGCTGCATGCACATGTTAATACGCATAGACTTTAGAAGAACAAGGAGGAGGGAAAACAAAAGGCAAACCACCAGCAGAGGCTCCACAAGGGAAACCCCCAGCTACAAGCTCTGGGTCTAGATTTAATGAATGGCTCCTATTCACAAAGCATTTTAAGGCTTGTCCGCTTTTAACGTGGAGGTGCGTCTATGGGTTTTGAAGTGTGAAGTTTCCTTTCTTGTTTCTCTTAATTCTCTATATAAGAAAGAGCTGCTCAAGCTGACCCTAAAATGGCAAATTTCCCCTGGATAAAAAAAGTTAAAGGCAACAACATCCTACTTAGATGCTAGGACTGGAAATGGCAGCTTGTCAGGGTGGCCGGCAGAATGCACACCACAGCAAATCCCTTCAATCCTAAGACCATCAGAGGAAGGGATAAGCCGGATGGCCTTCTTAAAGTTTTACTTCTAAAGATGGAAAGGCTGAAAAGACCCTTTGCTTTTCAAGTGTTGATTAGAAAGAGAAAGCAGAGAACATCCATTGATCACTGCCCCTCTTTTCTGTGGGAGAAGTTATTCTTCTGCCTCTTTGAGTTGCTCACAGACCAAAGAAATGAAATGTAATTAATAACAACCTCACAAACAAAATAGAATTGTGACGATGAAGAGATGGGCTCCTGTCTTTGTCCCAGCTGAGAACGTGGCCCTGTTTTGCAGTGACTCAGCCATTGCAGTCCTCGGCGGATTATGATTCCCTCCATGGCTGCATCTCTCTTTCTCCATCAATTCACCTGTCTGACCTGTCCATACCTTCAGTATTCTGGATCAGTTTGATCAAGATTATGGCATTCAGTTTCCAAAGTGGGAAAAATGTAATCTTCACCAGCCCCTCTTGCTGGAATGAAACGTCAAGCATGATTCAGGTGCAATCTGTCACGCCTCCGAGCAGCACTTCTGGTGGTTCATCTTGACCTTGTGCTTGAGGCCATCATAGAGCTCGAAGTTGTAGTTCTCCAGTGTGGTGCAGCTGCGGGAGCTGAGGCCGGAGTAGGAACAGGTGCAGTATAGCAGGAGTCCTGCACAGGTGGCCCCCAGGAGGACCCCCAGTGAGCTCATGGCAATGATGGTGATGAGAATGGGGTCCAGCGTATAGAGCCAGCTCTTCTCTTTGTCTGCTGAGGGGTCTCCAGCCCCTGAGGTTGGGGATGAAGAGTTGCTCCAGTCCACCTCATACTCATCTATGGCAGAAAACATAAGAGTTTTCATGCATTGCTTATTTCTGGAGGAAATGACTGAGGCTCCCAGCCTGTGGCATAGGAGCAAGTAGTAGGAACCCAGGAAGTAGCCTGTCTGGGCTCCAAGTCCAGCCTTGCTATGTCCTAGCAGTGTCATTTTGAGCAAGTTAAGTCTGCCTCTGTTCTCCTATCTGTAAGAAGGGGTATCAATAAACTTGACATCATTATCTTATTAGGATACTTAAGTGAACTGTTGGTCCACTGCTTGGTGCATGGCAGATTATAAGTATTAAATGCTCAGCATTTTAGTAATTTGGCTTACGTTAGGTGGGTGATCACAGATTGCATCTGTGAAGCTGAGGATCAAACCCAGGGCCTGGCACATATTAGGCAAGCATGTTACCAGTGGATTATATCTCATTGGTTAGCTAACAATGCTAGGGGATTGGTAGCTAGATTATAACAGAACCTTCAGGTATCTCTGGAACACGTGATGGGTGGCCTAGATTCCAGGCATCCTTCTTTATTTATCCCTTATTCAAAGCACTCCCAACTGCTTTGAATTAAGTTAAAGTATAGGCTGGGACTATTTTTGCATGGTAAACTTCCTGAGTCAGCATTCCTGACCATACAAATAGCAGACTTTTTCAAGCCAGGAGACTTCCTTTGGCAAACAAACCTTATTCTTTGAGGTTAGGCTGCCCTCCCATGCGTGCCATCCCCAATACTACCTGAGAATGTCAAATGACTGCACAGCAGGGTCTTTGCAGAAGTAATCATATTAAAATGAGGTTATAAGTGTCAGCTCTCATCCAATAGGACTGTTGCCCTCATTAAAAGGTAAGATTTAGACCTGAACATGCCTGGAAGGATGTATTGTGAACATGAAAATGGCCATCTACCAGCCTGAGGGAGGCTTCAAACAGACCCTTTCCTCTTTGCCCCCTGAAGGAACCAGTGTGTTCACACCTTGATCATGGATTTCTAGCCTCCAGAGTCTTGAGAATATTCAGACTGGTGGCTGGAATTACTAAGTTTGTGGTACTGCTACAGAGGTCCTAGAAAACTAACGTCCTTACATTTCCATAGGGTATGACCAAGTCATGGCTGGGCCCAGGGCCCAGGTCCTTTGGACTTCCTAAGAGGCCCTTGAAGAAGGCAGGGTGATACGCTCATGTTCTCAGTGGGAGAGGAAACTGAGGCTTAAAGAAACAGGTGATTCATGTATGGCACAGGGTAAGCAGGCAGTTAAGGTAGCAGGCTTTCTAGATCCTGACTCTACATTGTTTTGTTTCAACAAGAGCTTCTGCAGCTTGATCTGTCACAGCCTCCCCATGAAGGTCAGTTGCACACTCTTGCCCATAAAAGGAGAGGTGGACTGGGTTTGGCAAGGAAAGCCTGCAGCCCATTAACAAGGTACTGTTTGGGTCTGTCACTCTGGTTTCTATAACTACATTTGAAGACTTTGATTAAAGTCAGGTTAAAAGCAGCTGGTCTATAAACTGCTCCTCTTGAAAGCATCAGTCTTACTCTGAAGTTGTGCTCTGAGTAGAATTTTGCTGGTGAGCCTTGTGGACAAATGCTGGCACTCAGGGAAGCCCAGGGAGACCTGTGCTCATTTGAAAGCATAGGAGAAATTGCATCTGTGCTCCAGTAAGGCAGCTGTTTCAGCCTCCTGAGGTTTGTGCACTTGAAGTGCAGGAACAGAGCTTGGAATAAACATGAAAATAGGAGATGTGCAGTGTGAACAAAGATAACCAAGTCTTTAATAAGCAAGATTTTGTAGTCTTGGATAGCAGGACCAAGGGACCAAGCTGGGGAATCATATACCATAGCTGCCTGGGAGAGTATGCACACCCACACTCATTCACTAAGGACTGTTTTGGGAGGAGGTCACAGGCAGGGTTCAGTTGGTGACGGGTACACAGGAACTTGGTTTTCACTTCTAAGCTTTATCCAGATTTGGAGTCCACTGATGTAGAAAGTTACTCACAATAGGAGACCTGTTTCAGATTAGGCAGAGGGCACTCAACAAACTTTCTCCATCTCTACATTTAACCTTGGCAAAACAATTGACGATCTATTTCTTCATTCTTCTCTGGACTCTTTCCATTTCTGTTTCTGATTGATAGTCTAAATTCTGGCTCACCAATATTCTGGGCATCCTTTTTGCTGATATCTTCATAACCAAAGTTCAATTCCATGACTACCTGCTAAATCACAGCAATACTCACCATCAATTTCATCTTCATAGCCTTCTCTTCCATGTATTTCTGGAATGTTCACTGTAAGAAAAACAAACAAACCAAGTTGTAACAAGTTATATCATTATAACTAAAAGGCAAGGGTACAACCTTTTAAAGCGTGACTCCCCGTTATGAGAGATATGCAAAAGAAGCACCTCCATATCTACATCAGCTAGTTATGCATTAGTGAATCATTTCTCCTGCACACTGTCTTTAGTTCCAACAACTGGAAAAACAAGTAACAAGAAAGGTCAGGTTTTAGTGCCAAATAAACTCTAACATGTATATCTTTAAAATAATTGTCAATCATTACTGATATAGGCTTGGGTTTATCTAAGGCACCCTATATGGCATCTTCTAATTTTTTCTTTTTGGGTGGGGTAACAGGGATCGAACTCAGGACCTTGTGCTTGCCAGACAGGTGCTTAAGTCACTGAGCTATCTTTCCAGCCCCATGGCATCGTGTATGTGGCATCTTCTTCATCGGCTGCCATCATGATACTCACGGCATCCCTTCATGTGCACACATCTAACTGGACATAAAGGATTAAAAACTTTTCTCTTCTGGATTTCAAATAAATGCATGCTAACTTAGGTAAGTCGTGTTTCATCATGCTAAGTAGAACTCGAAAGAATATCCCAAAGGCCGTGCCCCTTCATATATCTGTGTTAAGATCTCTCTACTCCCCCTACCACCCAGTCCATTTTTCCTAGTGATTTTCTTTGGAGTTTAGAATAGCTCAAACATGGCCATCCACTCTGATAAGCCCAGAAATGAGTAGAGCTAAGTTAATTTACTCTGAATTTCACCCCCTGTATCATCACTGCCTATCTTTTGCTTCTTTTAATTTTTTTTTGCGGTACCGGGGATTGAACTCAGGACCTTGCGCTTGCCACACAAGTGCTTATTCTACTGAGCTATCTCTCCGTCCCTAAGATAATTTTTTGAGGGGGGAATAATATAGGTTTTTCTATTCACAATACTGTCCATACTACAGAAATCAGAGCCAAGAAATTCACTGTCAAAAATGATAAAATAGTGAAAAAGATAGTCAGATATATTAAGAGCAGGGTCTTATCATTTCTTTTTGTTTCTCAAGGTGATTATGACCTTTCAGACTGTCAGCTCACGATAGTCCCAGAGAATATACATGGCCCTTTAGGGGTTCTCTTCAACCCAAGTCTATGTACAGGTTTGGAGACAGCACTTAAAATCCCCAACAGTGAAAGGGACAGCGAGAGCAAGCAATGAACTTCAGTCCACTCTGAGCATCTTGTTTCTTGGTATGATGCTTCCAGGAAGTTCTACCTGGTCATGAACAGAACTAGGATTGATTCATCACTATTCCACTTCAGATTCAGCCTTTTTCTGAAGCTGATGGTTTAAATCATAGTAGAGGAATTCTTTATTCCTGGTGAAAGGTGAAGTGCTAAAGCCCATTCTCATCCTCTCAGCCTCTAATAAGGGATGCACAGAACCACTTGCCAAGGTCTCGTTTGAAAAGATCAATGCCGTGTGGAACCAGTCCTCCATAAATCCAGCCCATTTCTGGCATGTTTATGGCACAGCAACTGGCATCTGTAGCTCATGCCTGCTTTCCCACCTCTGACCCATCTCCCACATTATTCTCCAGGCTCCTCAAAAGCAGGCTGTTTCTTTGGTATGAAGTCTTACATGTTACTCAACAAGAAAGGAAGGTGATGTCTGTCATAGGGATCAATTAAGCTTGTGAAAGATTTTTATGAAAAAAAAAGATGGGAGAAAACAGTCACATTTCTGACAATTAGCCATTTTGACAGGATGCTCTTGTGTAACATCCTCATGGTGAAAAGACAGACAACATTGGATAAGAATATGTGCAACAAACTCAAACAAGAATTGCAAGGCTCCTGCCATTGACTTTTAAGCCAGTTCCTGTTCTTCCTTTTAGGGATTTGGTCTCTGCCAAGGATGTG
Organism: Octodon degus; assembly: GCF_000260255.1. NCBI lineage: Eukaryota > Metazoa > Chordata > Mammalia > Rodentia > Octodontidae > Octodon > Octodon degus. Next base: position 11,608,995 of record NW_004524592.1, read on the forward strand.
ACAAGTTCTTGAAGGTTAAGAATGCCATCTCATATCCTCCTAGAAGAAGGCTGAGGACACTATTGATCCTGGGCTGGAAAGGGATGGATGTAGCACTGATCTTGAAGGGAGAAGTATAAATGGGTGGTAATGACTGCAAGAACATTTTATCCCAGGAGAACACAGTCTCTTGTTTCTGGAAGCAGAGGACTAGATGAGATGACTTCCAAGAATTGGCCCATTTTTCAGTTCTTATGGAATCAAAGGCTCACATGCAGCTGAGATTTCTGCACCTGGAGAATCAAAGGCCACTTAAGGTGAGGAAGAACACTTCAACGGCTTGACTTGGCTTTTTCTGTGTAATCATTGCTCCCAAGAGTTTGGGTGAGTGGGAAAGGGTTGGAAAAGGATAAGTTAATCAACATTTTCAAAAGCGCATCTGTTCACCAAGTCTTAAAGCAAGAATGGCACATTGGGGAAAACCAAAATAAAGGGAACATTTGTACAAAAAGCAATTTACTTTGGTAGCGATTTTCTCTAGTTCCCTTGCTCATATTCTTGATATCTGTGTTTGATTAAGAGCTTTCTCTCTCAAAAGCCTCCTTGCCCTTCATGGGCCACTTTCCTTTTCTGCTGAGCCCAGTAGATAAACAGCCTGTGTCTCCAGGATGCTGGCAGGAAGGACTGTGGATCTTCCTGGGTCCTATAGGTCTAGCAAAGAAAAGGCGAAGTGAGACAGGGCGGTGGCCAAGAGGAAATCTGGGGGTGTGGAGAAGAATAGTAGGAAGGATGAACTAGGAGCTCAAGGCAGGGTATGAAGCAGCCCCTCCTGCAACAAGGAAATGGCAGCCCCAGGATGCCCACTGGGCAGGAAGTGAAAAGATCAGGATGTAGCAGGAGAAAGGAACAGTGACTTAGAATTTTGTTTAAATAGGGGAAAGCATAGACAAGACCTTCCAAGACGCTGTTTCAGTGGGTGAGTATGTTTGTGAGGATGGGGTGTGCTAAGCAGAGTAGAGTGGGCTATATACCTTTACAAGCACTGGGGAGGGGGGTCGGGAGGAGCAGCTCTTACCACCCATATGATCTCTGCTTTAAATCTTTGTGCCCATAGGACTGCATTTCCTTCTAGTGTGGGTTCGCTCTTAGGCCAGCCTAGCTCCATAGCTCTAGTGCTGGCTCAGACACTGTTTTAGGGCCAAATCTGCATTCAAGTTCTCAGATGGGCAGGACACTGTCACTATCACAGACCATATCATCACTTCTCCATTCCAACAGAAATGCCGGGTCTGCTCTGACTCAGACCCTAGTAGGCTAAATGTGTACACTATTGTTTGCCTGCATCACTGGCTCATCACTTTGGTGGGAACTCACAGGGCTTTTGAAGAATGTGAAAATGCCATACTCTCAAATCTGGGACATCATGTTTTCCATAATAGGCATCACCCAAGAAAACAAGGCTAAATGATATAGTCTTTCAAAGAGCAGTCTCCACCATCAATGAATGAACCAATCAACCAACCCACCAGCCATGACTCCTGAAGAGGGTTTCCTAGGTGCTCAGGCACCACACTGAAGGCTTGGGGAAACAAAGATGTATAGGGTCAGACATCCACCACCAAGGCCCTTCGGAGTGATTGGGAGCAAAGACTCAAGACTTTAATTTTTTTATACCCAAAGAGCATAAAAGAGAATGAGGGACTACAGAGGAGATTCTGTGAACTAGGCAAAAGCCACTGTTGGCAGAGCACATGGGGGAGCTGGATACTTCAGAATGAAGGGAATTCCATCTTTTATCTGCCTGATGGATGAGATGCCTTTCAGTGTGGTACCCAAACCTTTACACCAATGCATGGGTCTCCTAGGCTTGGGCTTGTATTCACTGGTGTCAGATCCACCACGGAATTTAAAGAGTTTTTTTGCTTGACCACATATCTTGCACTCTGCATATCTTATCCACATGAATGTCAGAGCTCTGCATTCCTCCTCCTTTACCAGTTGCTGGAGGCCAGAACACCAAGAGGAAGAGATGAAGTGGGATAACTAGAAGGGAGCTGGATGGGGTTTGAGAAATTGAGTGGGTAAAGTAGCTCTACCTAAAAACAAAAATAACTCAGTTCAACCTTGGCCATTGTCGCATGGATATAAAACTTTTAAGTGGAAGAGTCTTCTTTTCTCCAACATATTCCTTCTTTTGCATGTTAAAGAGACAGAGTAGTGCAAGGCACACTGGCTGGCTATTAGAACATTCACAAACTGTTCTAAAACCTTCCACCCTAGCAGACTCAAGCATTCTCCAGAGTCCAAAGCAGTGGCCCAAAAGGGGAGCAGCCAGGCCCAGTCACAAGTGGAACCTCCTCTACTGAACAGTATTCTTCCTCAGGGGCCTGGACCTCTGCCTGCTGCAGCGAGACCACACATGTGTTAGGTAGGGAACACCCATGACACTCCCTCCTTAGCTGGGAAATCCCCACTGCTCCAGAAAGAATGGACTCTCAGTCCTTCCTGTGACCTCCCCCAGCACTATTTACCCTTCCTCTCACCCTTATTTCTGCCTTCTTCTAAATTAGGGTCCTTTGGGGTTAGCGATCCTGCACTGGTTTGTTTTTTTGCAGTTTCTCATGGAAAATTCACAACCTTCACTTTTGCCCCTAGTTATGCTGTGGTCTATTGTGAATGCATTGGCCTTGACAGTGCTCTATTTGCTTTCTGCATTATAAAAGGAGCTTCACAGGACAGCCAGGGGACTGAGCCCTGTACTCCAAACCACTGGCTGCTCTAAGATGAATAACTTAAAACCATTTGTCCCTGGGTCACTTGTACGCAGATCATTTCAGGACGCTGACAGGCCTTCATTTTCTTTTAAGGGTCCTTTTCATGCCAACTGAGTGGTGGATTAAAAGGCCAGGTTTGCCATCAAAAATGTGTAGCAGAGAAACTTGCAAGATTGCTCAGTGTGTCACTCTATACCTGAAGGGAACTGACGGAGACCTGCAGGAGCATTAGACTAGGAGCAGGTGTCACCTTCTTGTCTTGGATATGCCCCAGCATGAGGGCCTCCACAAGCCCCAGAACTCCGGAGTCTCAGGGTGCTTCTCTATAAAGTAATCACTGATGTATTCCATTGTCTGCAGAAGGACTAGACCACTATGTGGGCCTCCCTGTTGAAGGCTACTGTAGCTGAGGTATACAGGGGCCTTCTAAACAAAATAGCCGTCACCCTCACTGCCCACTCTCACCCCAGCTCTGGCCTCTCTTGGAAGTGGCCACTCTAGAGTCACCCATCTCAAGATGTATGTGGAAAGAGAAGACTGTGGGAAGCTCAGCCACAAGGCTCCTCAGTCTTGCAAGGATCAAAGAGCCTCTTCCACACAGGAAACCATTGAAATCATTCATACCCACAGGTGCCAAGTGTCATCCCTTCTACTTTAAAGATGAAATGGAGGAAGGAGGGTAAAAAAATGTAATAAGTCACTGAAAACGTCAGCAGCAAAACAGAGTAAACCACAGATTTTCAACACCTTGTTTGTGGCCTGTGACTTTTTTGGGATAAAGCCACTTAGAGACTCTGTTGAATTTGATTATCAGTTCCTGAACCCCCTAAATCATTGGATCATTTAGATGGGAGTAGCCTTCAGGACATTTTCTCAGCCATTCTGTTTCAATCCCAGCAGGAAACACAACACTGAAATCTCAATAAACCAGAAATAATGAGGAACTAAAGATATAATTCTTGGCATTTCCAAATGCTTAATTCAGTTTAACATTTAGTGTTGGCTCAAGGTCTTCCCACCCCACCACACTTAATTTCCCTAATTCAGTTTGTTCATCCTCAGTTGCGACGAGGAGCCAAAGGTTCCGATGTTGATCCAAACTTTGCCAAATCTCCTCCATTAAAGTCGGGCTCCTTGAGAGTTGTGTATCCCTTGCTGAGTTTGGCTTGAGCTTAGAAACTCAATGCTTCAGAGGAAACCAGAAGATCCTTTATCACAGGTTTTTGTCTCTTGGGCTACAAATATATGCAAGGTCATGGAAAAATATTTTTTGGGATTTTTCACATGGTTTCAGGAGAAAAAATTAAAGGCCAGTTGGTATGAGATTATTGGATGAATTTGATCTTACATTAAACTATTTTCTATTTTTTTTAGTTGAATTACTGGGAGGAAATACTATAAAGGCTTGAAAATCCTGATTACATGGGGCTGGTGAGATGGCTCAGTGGTCTAAAGCACCTACTTAGAACAAGCTTAGCAAAGCACAGGGACCGCGGTTCAATCCCCCAGCACCACATGCCAGCCAGCCCCGCCCCCTGGTGGGCTGAGCTGGGCGTGTGCACACACACACACACACACACACACACACACACACATAAATAAATAAATAAATTTTTTAAAAAAGAAAGAAAATCCTGACTACAAACAAAAAGGCTGTGAAATGACCTAATAATACATTCATGTGTGGAGGCGGATCAGCAGCTGGGGCTCCAATGTCTCCACTGAGCCCCAAGTATGATATGAAAATAAGAAAAATGTAGCCAAAGAAGTGGTTCACTGTAAAGAGAGGCTTTACAATGGTGTAGGCTGGAAAAGCTCAACAGTGCTAAAAGGGAGGAATTTTGGGAATTTTTTTTAAACCTCTAAGTCTCTGAAAAAAACAGAGATATTTTCCAAGTCCTTAGCAGATGATGTCAGCAAAAAATGAGTTCTTTGTGCTTCCGTTGTTGGTTATTTTTTCTTAGGGTAGAAGAATGGGAAAAATGCTGAAAACTTTAAGGAAAAAAAATGTTGGCCTCTCTCTCCATGGTACTGTTTTTTTCTGAGATGTAAGGGGAAAATTCTTCTGTATTTCTGTTTCAGGAAGTTTTCATCAGTGAGCTGGACATTGCTCTTCTTCTGCAGCACCAAGAGGTGAAACAGTGTGATACTACTTCACAAGTGGGAGGTTGGAGTTGGAGATTTAAAACTGCATCAACTTACACTGTAAAAAAAGTTGTGTCTTCTTCAAGGCTCTCTTATTTTGTAGGTCCTTGGAAAAAACTCTGTATCCAGGCAGACCATGAAGAGAATTGGCTATACTGTCCTTGAAAGCTGGGCTAGTGAATGATGGTGATAGGATTTCCTGTGAGTCAGATAGGTGCCTCTTTTGGCCCCATCAAGGGATGATTGTCCCCAGTAGTTTGCTGGTGGGTGAGGGCCATAATTACAACAGAATTCCACTTCTGGTGTTCAATTTGTTTTCCTGTAAGAACTCCTGAACTTGGAGTAAATTTAAAAAAAGCATTTGTATGATGGAATCTAACCCATGGTTGTCCAGAAGCAGAACAGCAGGACAAGAATGGCACAGGAGAAGAAAAGGGGCCATCATGATGGGTGAGTGCAGGAAGGGGAGGGTGGAGGTTGACAACAGGCCATACCTATGGGACAGTGTAGAGCCATAAAATGATGGTAGTCTTAGGGGTACAGGGCTTCCGGGGGACACTGTTTTGGAGATCACACCTTGATCTACAAGTGGTCAAGGAGATAGCTCTGGGAATCCTCTCATCCACCTGTGGCCCCCATTGAGATTCGAGTACTTTTCTTCTCCTCCTTTGTACCAGCTGTTGGAGCAGCCTGAGAGACGCAATGGGAGGTGCACACCAGCCCCTCAAATATTTATGTCCCTTCTCCAAGGCCCTTGTTGTTAGCAAGAAAACTCAAAGGGACACAAAGGTTCTTTGTACTAAAACAAAGCTTCAATAACCAGCAGGCCAGCCAAAAATTGGGGCCACCTCTGGCTCAAAGCTGCCTCCACACTCTGTTCATTAGAGGAGCTGACTGCCTTCTAACAAGTCAGAGAGCTCTAGTCCAGGCATCCTGCTAATGAGTCTGGGGCCAGAGTGCGACATACTGTTGCTGAAAGCTGAGGCCTGATATAATATGCTTCCAGTTCTGGACCAGAGCCTTTCCTTGAGGAATGCAAGCTAATGATATTAAAAGGATTCAATTGTGCACCATTATGCAGAGAATATGAAACAAGGCATTATGTATGTGGGCCAACATCCCTAGACCTCACGCTCACACCCCTCTCTTCCTGAGTTGTTTGCTTTAGTCCTATATCCAAGAGGCAGCAGCTCTAGATTTTTGGGTGGGCCAGAGAAAGTCCACAAAGCATGCATTTGGTTGTAGCTACTACCCAGCATCATGTCACATGACCATGATCCTTTTGTCTCAGCACTCAACAACAATCAGGGCAGAGCTCTTATTAGAAATGGTGTTTTGGACTCTTAGGTCTCCTCATTTCTCTTCCTCCTGCCACTCCTGGCTGGAGTCAGGTGGAGCCAGTGGAGTTGCTAACAAATATAAACACCTAACTAGAAACAACTTTATCGCCCGGCTGGCTGCTCAGGGCCTTCCTTTTGGTCCCAGAAGGTCCAACACTCCCTGGAAGGAAGCCAGATGCCTCTTTCGGCCCAGAAGGTCTGCTCTTCTCAGGGCAGTGTGGAGAGTGTGTCCCAAGACCCCAAGGAGTTTCTTTTGGCATCTGTGCCTACCTGAGCCTGCTGCACAGAACTGTGCACTGACCTTAAAGGATGTTTTTGACATGAATTTTTAAAGAGCAAACATAAATAAATAACAGCCAGGCACAGCACAGTCACTGTTTGGAGAAACCAAGTGGAACTCATTAATCATGGAGAACAAGACTCTGGAAGCCAGGGACAGAATTAACTCTTTTGCTAGAGCTTTTGCTTACAGTCAGGCCCATATTCCCTATGAGCTGGCAGCTCCAAATCTAAAGGGAAGCACTTTCTGGGTTTAAAATTCCCTTCAGCTAAAACTGCCAAAGTCTTCCCTTCAAGGCCCATTTTAGAGGAAACAATGGCCACAGAAATCCTATGGCTTATGTGAATGTGGCAGAAGATTTTATAATCCAGGATGTCAAGTAGTTTCTGTTACTCTCCAAAATGGGGACAAAACCTCAGCCATTTATTTGCAATAACTATTTAAATGAAAACAAGAATGGCATTTGACCCAGAAACTATCCGAAAGAAACAAATGTCTACAAAGCCAACTTCAACAATGTGCAATACAATATTACATATAAAGGTAAAACAAATAAGCAAACAAAAACTAGACACAACCTAAATGCTTGGGGGGGGGCAGTTAGTAAACCATGGCATACCAACACAATACAGAGTGCTACATAACAGCTACACAGGACTGGGTAAGTCTTTTGGGGTGTCTTGAAGTAACCTCAAGACATCGTCAAATGAAAAGATACGAGTTGTCCAATTAAGTGAATAAACTCTATCATACCATTTATGGTAAACAAAAAGAAATCCCAGCTAGTCCAAATCACATACTCGACATGAACACGTATGTTTTTAAATGTATAAAACACAGCCTATAAACCAGGCCTCAAATCATATCTGGTGATACCTCTTCGAAGAAGAATAGACTTGGTCAACAAGGAACTGGGATTTTTGCTTTTATGTATTACTGTATATTTTTATTGTATGTTTTGTATATTGTATCTTGAAATATGCATTCTGAAATCTGCATCATTTCTGGAAACACAGTCACATATAAGTCGTGAAATGAAAAGGAAGAGAAATGCAGCCAGGTGGTATTCTCAAAGGTCCCTCAACATCATTTCAGATCAACAGCTCTAGCAATGTGTCTCCAAGGAAAGATCCCCTCCCCAGCCAGTCCCACCACCAGTGCTTCTGTTGCTGACCCTTCCTGTGGTCCCCTCTCATTTCTTGGTCCAAGGCCCATTCAAATTTGCTTTGGTTTCTTCATCTACCAGAGGGTACTCTCAGAAAAACCCAAGAACAATTATTTTACTCTACACAGAGAAGTTTGTTGGGCTCCTGCCCATGGCTCTTTGGGCAGGAATGGCTTGTGATTGCCCCTCAAAGCTCCCAGGTTCTCCACTGCTCCACTTCATGTTAAAAGGGTTTTTCTTGCTGTTTGGTGATTTCTCAAATCTGATAGCTTTTTCAGTTAGGTTTGGGGCCAAACAGAATTCCAAACAGTCAGTGAAAACACAGTCTGGCTGTGGTTTGATGACTTATGGTTTGATGACTCCTAAGGGTGTGGGTTTCCGATTATAAGTGACCTCTATACATGCTCTGGGGCACCTGATCTGTGTTAGGCTTAATTAACTCTTACACTATTCCTGGCTTCTAGCTTATTTATATAAGGTACCTCCCCCCACACACCACTGATGTAAGATCATCAGCTGGTGTTCCGCTCTCCCCTTCTTTTCCCCCAGTTGGATTTGTTTTGTGTTTTCTTTGGGCCATCAGTGAAGTGGATGAAAGGCAAATTACAGCTGTGACAGCCCCAGAGCTCTGCACAATTAAAGAGAAAAAACAAGCCCGCACCTACTGATCTGCAGTTTGGCTTAGATGTGCAGCCCACGACGCAGACAAATCACAACTTCAAAATGAAGCTCTTTTCATCACAGATTATAGAACAGCCACAACGTGTGTGCAGAACAACTCCAGTGATTGTGAAGAGGGGCGAGGAAAATAAACTCATTGGTTTGCTTGGGGTTTGGGTGACTAGGCTGGAAGGGCAGTGGCTGAAGTGAGAACACACATTTAAACCACCATAAAGCAGAAGGTAGGAACACAAATAGACCATGCTGGGCCTTGACATCTGGTATTTATGATCCATAGAAACATAACTTCTGTAATATTTATGCTTGGGCTAAGTTTGAAATACACTAAGGAATGTTTACTTTAACAGTTCAGTGTACAGGATTGGAGTTCTACAGTCTTTGCCCTTTTGGGGGTGAAAGAATATCCCTAAAATAAGTCCTGGGACTAGAATCAAGATGACATTGGTCCCAAAAGTGGCTTCTAAAACAGTAATACTAATAGGTCATGAATAATGGCTTACTTAACTCAGTCTGACAAATCTGGTTCTAGTACAGCTCAGGAAGATGTTAACTAAGCCTGGATCTTTCCTTGAAAGAAACACTTTTGTGATGTTTGTATTTTATCTTTTACTAATGGGAACAAATGGTTGTAAGGAAAGTCAAATGTTCACACAAAGAGTAAATGAGTTTGGCACTGGAGGAGCAAATAATGTTTTAAAGTTCTAGCCATGGATAGAGGAAAGATAATGCTATCTCTCCAGAACCACCTGTATGACCAGTTTCCCATAAGATCTGAAAACCAGAAGCTTGTTTCCTTTCGGCTGCACTTGGAGAGGCTTTCCAGCTATAAAAGTAATCCTTCCTGGATTAAAGTTTGGATAAGACCTACAAAAACAGGACTCTGGCAGAAGTAGGGTTTGCTGGGCATATGCTCCTCTTTGAAGCCTTTTAGCATGGTCCTTGGCCCTCCTAGGAAATCTCTTGGGTCAGTGGAAGACTTTGGATACACCCTATGAATGTGGGGTGTGGAGAACTCTTTTTTTGACCAGTTCCTGGCCACTGTGGATAAACTTTGAGCTGTCCAGAGAGTGTATTTCCTGTACATTTCTTCCAAAGATACCTCTGATTAAAACATTTTTCTTAAAACCAGATCACTAGCTGTTCAAGGAAGAGGGTTGAAGAAAAATACTGATTAAACAAGATAATTAAGTTTTTTTGGCTGTCTCAGGTACAAGGCCTTTCTATATTTTGTAGTTCCTTTATGAAATGTTCCACTCTGATAGTCGAAGTTCACAAGTAATCATATAATTATCTTCATTATCTGTTAAAAAAACGGAGTCTTGAATATCTGAGCCCTGAACATCCTACAAGTTGGGTTGTTTCCCCCACTGGGAAATCACTCATAAACTGGAGATCAACATCCCCATGGAAGTAATAATTTGGAAGGTGAGGATAAGACGTTGCTACTGCTTTGCCAAAGGAAGTGAACTGTCTCGACAGAGCTGCATACATGATTCAGCTTAGCTGGTCCACTCCTCCTGGGGCCCTTTGAAAGTAGAGTCCAATCTCAGGGGATTTGCCATCAAGAGAAATTTTGTGGAATCACATTTAGCAATTTAGCACCTAGCAACTTTCACAAAATCCCACACCAATCATCAAAGTTGGCTCAGCTGCACAAATTGGATAAAACTCCTAACAAGCAGTAACGAAAATAAAAAGAAGAGCTGGCATTCAGCCTTGAAGGGAGAAAAAAAAAAAAACACCACCTACTTCCCCCAGAAACCCGCTGTAGCCCAGAAGGCAATGTGTAAACTCTGGAAACATCAATTTGTTCAAAGCCTACACTTCAACTTTGTTCTCACAGGCAAAGAGAAAAAAACCCAGATGTTTGTACAAAAATATCATCATTTTATTACATTCCACACAATACATTTTCAAATAGTTTCCAACATCCACAAGTTTTTTTTGACACACAGGCAACAGAACAATGCAAGGATGTCACAGTTCTAGGGAGAGGGGATGAGAATAGGAAGTAAAAATCTTTAGGTTTTCTTGCTTTGCTGTTGTTCTTTGGTAATTTTTGATTTTTTAGGTGTTTGCTTGCCTGCTAGTTTCATTTGTAGGATAAAATCTTTTGAAAGATGGGGCATCAACCTCAGAAGTACTATTGGATTTCCTATTCTGGTTCTGATTCCACCAACTAAGGAGAAGGGAAAAGGCAATTTTAGCATCCTCTTTGTTGGTGGCAATGCTGTAAGTTTTCTGTTTTCTTTTTCTGCCTTGGCCAGCAATTAGGTGATGAGACTGCTAACAGAATATCAAAGAAGGGCTTTTTCTTTTTAACCCCAAAGATAAGGGCTCCCCTTCTGGAGGTTTTGTCATGAAACCTATACTAAGGCAAAGGTTTCACCACCCTAGCTAGGCCTTAATCTTATCCATTCACTCATTCATATTTTAATAGTTGCCTTCACCTCTTTTCTTTGGAGAAGCAACTCTAAACACATGCAAGCATGCATTCACCTGTCCAGTCCATTTTTATTTTAAAAGATGAGAACAACTCTTCTCTCTCCTCGGAATACACAATTTTGCTTTGTAAAGCTGCAAGGCATGGCATTTTACAGAAGAGCTGCCCTTTTAGCATAGTAAGTGGATAACACTATGAAAGTTGCTGGCACTGGGGGGAGTGGGGAGGGCAGAGAGAAAGAGACCCCGCTGAAGTATGCTGTAGGGTTCACCAAGATCTGAGCAGTCTCATGCTGTCAACTATGGCATGCACACAAAGATGACACGCTGCAGCCCAGGGCATGGGGTAGACACAGCAAGTTTACAAAGTTGTTACCATCTTCTTTTAAAGATGGAGAATCCCCAAGGGAATATGGCAACCCCCTCAAGTTGCTACCTTGGCTGGGTTTTCCAGATATGGTTCCCTGACGCCAGGCCTCCTTGGGGCCCCCCAACGAGGAAGGTCAGTCACTTGGAGGGGATGTCTGACCCCAAAGGCTTAGGTGGACACAGACACAGATACCTGTGATGATGAACCCCCCCCCCCAGTAGCTACTGCGTTAGCCACTGAAGGGCATCCTGAGCTGCTACTCTGTCCCCTCTTGCCTCCATCTTCAGCTGGAATAGGGTACTTCCACAAATCTCAAGGTAGCCAGGCCTGAGTCTTTCATCTTTCCTTCTCTTGGCAGGGTGATTGTGGTTGAGACAGAGTAGCTCTTTGAAATAGAATAAGAGTGGGAGAGCACTGTTCTTTCTTTCAGGGGGATGAAACGAACCAGATGGGAAAGCGGAGTGCGTGAGTGTGTTGTGTGCTGGAGGGACCTATTGTGGATATTCCAAAAGAATGCTAAAAGGCTTTCTCCCAAGCAACCAAAAAAAAAAAAAAAATCATTAGCATTTTGTTCTGGAAGATACCTGGAGGCTTTCAACACAGGTAACCCGTCTTTTGAGAGAATTTTACACTTTCCCAGTGGATTCCTAGCAGGAAGGTGAAAAACAAATGCTCCCAAAGCTGAGCTTTAGTATGCTACCCTGGAAAATCTTAAAATACACTTCTTCTATCAATGAAATGGACTTCGTTATACAATGCATACTTCACTCAGTCTCATCAGGCAACTGTTTCCTCACAATGTTTCTCTGCATTGCTTCAAGAGGACAAACGGGCAGCAGCAGATACATCTCTATTCTACCTTCTCTCTGACCAAGCAGCAACATCTGGCTATGCCAGGCCGGCCTATTTGCCAGGAGCTATGAGTGCTTTAAGGGGTAGCACATTGGAACATTTAAACAATTACTTTCTATTCTCTCATAATATTTAAATAAGCATGGTGGACAGCCTCATGTTTTAGTTGTATAGATTCAGGCACACATTAACACCACGAAAGGAAAACAAATGATCCCCCTTTCCCCACATATTTTACAAATGCTATTACAATGATCAATATAATACCAAAGAATATGGTTTTTCACCTTCTTACCCCCACCCCACACTGGGCAATGACTCTCAGGGGAGGAGACCTTGAAAAGCCATTTTGGTCCTTCTCTTCTCCTCCTGCTCTCAACTTAAACAGACTACTGCTTTTCCTACACTACTCCCAGATTTGTTATTCTTTATGACTTACTCCATGATTGGACTTAACCGATCAAAGCTGAACATTCATTATGAACTTTTTTTTATAAGGCAACATGAGACAATTTGCTTCAGGGCTGGAAGTAGAGATGGCTCCCCACACACCCCATGGGATTTTAAAGACCCCAGAAGATATGAGGAGGAGACCATGTCTGAGGGCAGGAAACCTTCCTTTTGGGTGGGGGATGGGAAGGGATGGGCCACACTGCTTTCCACGTGGCCTGTTTTGCTAGGTACCTGGAGATGACAATGACAGCCAACAGAAACCCAGCCAGAGCTAGATAAGGCAACGAAAAGCTTCAATCTCTTCTCCAAGTAAACAAAACAAGGACAGGATATTATTTTCTTGTAACATGTACCCCAGAAGTAACACAAGAGTGAAAGGGGCCCTCTACACATACAGCCCCCCCATGAACCACTCTCTCACACCCACACCCACACACACACACAGAGCTATTCACACTTGAGAGTGTACACTATGTACAAACATACAGAGCCAGGTTCCCCTCAAGACGCCTGGCAGCCTGCCCATGAGAGGAGGGGTGGGTAAGGCAAGGGAGGGACAAGAGGACCAGTCTCTGGAGGAAACCAGCTGAGCCATGAGTGGTGAAGTGCCTAGGGATGGTCTCTTCTCATTGTCCAAGATGCAGCATTAGAGGCTGGGTTTGTGGGCTTGGAGTCACAAAGAAAGGGGGGGGGAGAGAGAGACAGACAGACAGACAGATGGGGGGGAGGTGAAGGAGGAGGAGGAGGAGAGGAAGAAGGAAGGAAGAAAAGAAAAAAGAAAGAAAGAAAGAGAAAGAAAGAAAGAAAGAAAGAAAGAAAGAAAAGCGAGGCAAAGAAAATGAACCTGAGGAGGATGGTCTATGGACTGGGCGCGCAGGGGTGGGGCTGGGGAGGGAGCTGTCTGAGAGTTCACACAAAGACTAGGTGAGGAGAAAAAAGTGCAAAATCGAGGCCACGGGTTTGCAGTCTTTCTCGTTTGTTTGGGTGCGTCCTTGCTTCGCCCTCAGCAGTGGGAGCCGCGGTCTTGCTCTAGCTTAATGGTTAGGGTGGGCTCCACCGCCAGGGGGGCCCCGTTGGTGTAGTGGGAGGTTTTGTAGGTGATGGAGTGATCGCTCTTCTTGGCCGCATAGCGGAACCGGTGGTAGTGGAGAACCAGGGCCAGCGCGACGGAGACCAGCACCAGCACCGCGCCCCCGGCGGCCACCACGTAATACCAGTAGGCTGGGACGGGCGGCACGGGCACCGTGTCCACCGTGGGCTCTGTCCCCGGCAGGAGGGTGCCCCCTGGGGGAGAGACACAGAGAGTGTTGCTAGGCGAGAGCATGGGACTCACAGACAATTTAAAAAGAAAAGGAGAGAGAAATAGAGACACATACGGTACATGCTTGGGGGCGCGCGGGGAAAGGGGCGCTCGTCCTTGGTGTGTGCCAAGCACTTCTGAATGCTCCTTGCCTCCTCCTCGTGCCTTGGTGGGGGAGGGACCACCACACCCACTCGGCAGATGAGGAGACGGAGGCTCAGGGTGGTTCAATCAACCACGGTTACTTGGCTGGTGAGTAAGTGTGCGATTCAACCGGCAGCTGTACAAGTGCAGAGCTGCACTGCTCCTGTTTAACCATAATGACTCAGTAACATATAAAAGAATTCTCTCTCTCTCAAACACACACACACACACACACACACACACACACACACACACACGGATTAGATTAGGCAGATTCTCCAATCGAGTGGAAATACCATATATGGGCTGGCTGGCATCCTGAAACAGTATATTAATTAGGCTGGCGAGACTTGAAGGTAAATTCCACTCTGCTTGCCAGGGCTTCTGTGCCCACTGGAGTCAGCCTGGTCCTGTCTAAACAGGTCAGTCATCACTGGCAAGCAATGACTAACACGTTTTCCTCTTCTTCTATTTTAATTGGATGGAGGATTTTGAAAGTAGATTGGAAGGGAAGTCGCAACAGAAAATGTGGGCACAGAGCTGCAGAGGGTACAGGAGAGGGGGAATGAATGAGGTGAAAGGGAAGGAGAGGGTTCTTAATCATGGGAAAGACAAGCAGGGAGGAGAAGCCAGCAGGAGATTTAGAAGGCAACCTCTTTCCACTGGCCAGCCGCAGGTTGCCATGGAGATGCTGTAGTAAATTTAAGCCCAGGGTAACTCTGGTGAAAGACTGGCTGGAGTCCCACTTGATACAAAACAGTGCTACAACTTGATTCTCCCAAAGATTTACATCAGATGAGAATTTGGCCCAGAAATGGACTAGGCCCTTATGAGCTTGCCAAAACTAGACATGATCTTTACTTCTGAAAAATGATGTCTGCTTAACCTATGAAAAATGTCTAACTGCCTGTATCAAGTGCTGGTGGCCAGAAGGGTGTGCTTCCTCTACCCGTAGGAACCCCAGGAGTGGGTAGAGGGAGGGCTGCACTGCCGACGTCCTCACATGTCATCAGTGGTCCTGTTCCAGGGGCCCATCTTGTGTCACAACCCAGGGCTCAATTATATTTTCTTGCCCCCCACTCTTTGAGCAGACAAAGTCATTCTCATCTTGTTTTCTACTTACAGGTATGTGAATGCAAGCTAAGGCCTCTAATTCAGAGTCAGTGTTCCTCAAGTCCTATTGTCTGAACCCCACAACTGGAAAGTAGCTGAGAGGTTTATCACATCTTCTACTATCTTCCTAAAAGTGTTAGGAAATGAGGCCATTCTCTTTCTTAGAAGACCTTACTTTGAAAGAACTTTTGGGGATCTCTTCCACTAACATGCAGGTTCTCCTGTACCACCTGGGTCACCAGAACCTCATTAGTACTGTTCTGCACACACCCTGATAGCAACAACCACCACTTTGGGGTATAGAGGACCCCAGAATCCCAGGCCCCCAAAGGCCCTGTCCTATAGCCTCATCTTCTCTCATATTACCACCTTCTCTCTTTCTCCCTTAAACTAAGCCATCCTTGTGATACTCACTCTTTTAGTCATATAGGACATTTTGCCTGGAAAGAAAAGCTTGAAAGCAAAGCACTACAAACAGCTCCTCGTTATAGCCAGCTCATGAGTTGCAATGAATGGGTTTCAAATCATGTTTCCAGTCACCAAGAGTATCTGCTGCCTGGCAACGGTCCTGCCCCTGGATCTTTATGTGAGCTTACAGAAACAGTCGTGAGCCCAACGTGAAGGGTAGGCAGGGCCTCCCCAGAGCCATCCCACAAAGCTCTTGGCTGCACCTCCAGCAAGGGCCATCTTCTAAGGAGGCTGTGGCTTATCCAGCAGAGGAAGGAAGGTGGAAAATCCATGGTGACTAAGTCCCGTTTGAAAGTGTCTGGCCAGACCACAAAGTCAAGGGGACAAATTTTTGTCGAGCAGAGCACAGTCATAACTATCAATGTTCCCTGCATTAGCACAAATGTCAGTTCAAAAGTTTGCTTTCCTTTAGTCAAAATGCTGGCACATTATATTGTCTCTTTAAATATTTTCCTTGCATAGGTAGAGAAATGAGAAAATATGCTCTATACATTTATTCTTTTACTATTAAGAGGGTGAAAAGAAAGACAATACAACAATGCTTTCCTCATACACAAGTGAGTCACCTCTAGTTTTTGGATGATTTGCACTTGGGGCCACAAGTTTCTTAGAACATCCTTTGATGAAAGACACTAAACTCCAAAAGAAGTTGGATTTTGTAGGCTTGGAACCTGGTTCTCTCCCAGACTTGAAGGACTATATGCAGACAAAGGTGCAGTTTGCAAGTGATAGAAAAGGAAGAGGATAAGTCAGTGGCAATTACACCCTACCTAAAGCACCTTTCCAGACAACAGGAGCCATCCAATGAATGCAGGATGGATGAACAGATGGACAGACAGACAGAGGAATGCATTTTCATCAATGTTCTGATTCCCCAGAAAATGCTCATGACCCACTGGTACCTCACAGAAAATGCTAGAGATTCTGCTCATTCATATGGTACCTGGATAAGATGTGAGAAGATGCCCACCTTGGGCAGACGTCACTTGCACCTGATGTCCAGGTTGATGAACAGCTTGACTTCAGCCCCATTTGCTTCTTAGCTCCATGAGATACCTGGACTACTTACGATCAAGAAGCCTGGGCAGTTACTCCAAGCCTGGTGAAGACATGCTGGAGAGATGTTCAGCCTTGCATAGAGTGGTGTGCTGATATAACTTTGTCTTTGATTGTTCTAACTTTTACCACTTACTCACATACCTTTCTTTTTCCAGTTGGAAACTATTTTCAATTCCTGAGCTATTTTTCATTAAACTCCACCCTCAATCATCCACAAAATTTTCTCATTGTTTGAGGTAATGAAAAGCAAATTATTTAAATCACCAATAACCTCACACGCATTTGCAAGGTTGAACAGGCTTCCATCTGTAAAATGTTCTGAGTCCCTGGAGAAAAGCAACATGAATGCAAAGAATTTGAATTTTGAAAACTAACAAAATTTGGAGAAGCCATGTACAAGGAAAGTACTTGCTTGTTAGGTAGTGTTCCTTCCATTCCTATTTATAAATAGGGCCACTGATTAGCGAGCAATTAGGAAAGATAGCTGTAACCATGACTACAATGAGTAGACAATTTCTGTGCATTAGCTGTTGGTCTATGAATCCTTGTTTATTTTTCCTGACCCAGGTAATAGATATGAGGACTTGAGAGAATAAGCGATTTTCTCCTGGTTTCACCTGGAGAAAAATAGAGGATGACAGATGAGCACAAAGTGAGATGCAAGAGATGTCTGTATGGTTATAAGTGGCAGAGCTAAGACGGGACCAGGTAAGTCCGTAGCCTATGTTCTCACTGGCCAGTGGGCTAACTACAACCCAAGGAGATAACCCCAGCCATAGCCTGCTTTTATAAATAAAGTTTTATTAGCACACATTTACCCTCTTGTGGTTGACCTTTGTCTACAGTTGCTTTTGTGCTACAGTGGCAGAGTTGACTGTATGTATGTCCTTCCTCTAAAGCCTGAAATATTTATGCTCTGCCTTCCATTAAATGAAAATAGCAAGAGAACTGGAAGTGGTTCTGTCCTTTGTCATTCCTACTCTGAACTGTCTGAGGACTGGTATGCCTCAGACCCTGAAATCAGAAGGCACCTGCTGCAGCTGTGTCACCGGGACCTGGAACAGTCACCCAAGGTCCCAAGGGAAATATTTTGAAAGCCGCCAAAGGTGAATCTTCTCTGTGAGAAATAAAGGCTCTCTGCACATAAAAACCATGGAGGTCCGGCCTGCCTGCAGACTCCTTTTTTTTTTTTTTTTTAATTTTTTTATTTATTTATTTTTTAACATTTAGTGTGTGTGTGTGTGTGTGTGTGTGTGTGTGTGTGTGTGGCCAGCTCAGCCCACCAGGGGGCGCGGCTGGCTGGCATGTGGTG
>NW_004524592.1:11626971-11644895 GCF_000260255.1 Octodon degus
GAACCGCGGTCCCTGTGCTTTGCTGAGCTTGTTCTGAGCTTGTTCTGAGCTTGTTCTTGAGTAGTAGTGCTTTAGACCACTGAGCCATCTCACCAGCCCCTGCAGACTCCTTTTTGTACCTGCTGAAAATGAAGGGCTGGTGATGGAAGATTTCAGGAGAACGGTTTCTTTAATTTGTGAGGTTAAATGAACAACAGAAAAAGTTTGGCTCCCCTAGCAAAGTTTATAGAAGATAGTAGAAAAATGTGTCACAACCTTTAATTTGTTTAGAAAAAGAATGTTGAAGTCAAAGCATCCCTGAGAAATGATGTTCCTACTTGTTTTATGGGCAGGGCACGGCAGGAGGGTGACTGGAAGCTTTCAGTGGGCTAGCAGAAACCGTGTGGGCCTCCCCAGCTGTCCTCCAGCCTGTGTCTACCTAAAATGCTTTAAATTCAGAGTCTCTGGCTGGCCGAAGTTTCAGACAATTCTTAACTTTTTTTCAACTAATGCTTTTCTTTTGTGTTCTTGGAAGAAGTTTTCTTCTGCCCTTACTCAAACTGACCTGGGCAATATTTAGATGAACTGTTTAGATCTGCTTAGGACTTGCAAGGAGGGGACAGGAAAGCAGCATGCACACAGGAGAAAGCCCCCTCATCGCCTGGGCGAGGAGGGCAGCAGGCAGCTGTGCGCCGCACACGTCTGATCTCCCTCCTGCCTGCTCAGCAACACCTTGCATTAATCTGGCAGCTGGAAATGCGGAGGGGAGGAGGAGCCGAGGATTCACACACCACGCTGCCTATCTGGAGCCCAGGCAGGGTTCAAGAATGCTTTTCTGCCTTTCATTAGAGGATTAAGTGGGTGAACACTAGTTGACTCGTGCTTTGTCTCATGAGTGCTTCTAGTAGAGCCTCTGGGTGAAGGAAATCCTAGGAGGAAGGATGACACTCTGAGGCCAGGTTGTGGGCCTGAGTCCTGGGATGTGGCACGCTGCCCTGCTGGGCAGAGCCTCTGGAAAGCAGGCAAGGAGGGGGGAGGGCTGGGAGGAGAAGAGAAACAGGAGTAGGAAATGGCAGGAATCGGCCAGGAGCACCAAGCAAACAGAGCCCAAAGCTTGAGGCGCAGATCGCTAGCCAACTGTAGCATCACCCCAAAATGCTTTTGGTGCTTACTGTCTCTTGGTTCTGTTCAGTTGAAAATTAAGGAGAACAGCAGAAAGGCACCCCATGAAATCCCAAAGTGCTGCTGAGTGTGATCACAGACATATACCAGGCCCACAGCCATCTAGGGGCTGTTCCTTTGAGCACCACTGATGGGAGTGCAGCCTCACTGGGGTTTCCGAGGCTGCCTACCAGGGAGCAGTAGGCCCATCTCTCTGCTCCTGCTGCCTGCAACATCTGCTGCCTCCGATGCAAACAAAAACTCCAGTCTGCATTGTGAGCTGCTAAAAATAATCACCTGGTCAGCAACGACTCTGATTATGGGCTTTCTGTATTTTTACTGGCTTCTTTATTATTCTTTTTTCTTTTATTGAGAAAGAAAGTATTGGGTAAGAGGAAATAATCCATCACCTTAATTACACCACTTTTCAGTCTTTTCTCCCCCTCTCCTTTTATGCAGTTTTTCATTTGTTAAAGCTCAAATCCCAGAAAAAGATACATGCTGGTATGGTGTTTACAGTCACCCCTTATAAAAAAGAAAGCAAAAAGAAAATAAAAAAAGCACACCCAGGTTATATTGTTTAAGATGTGACTCATAACAACAAAAAGGTCTTTTAAAAAATTGCATGACAACACAGCTGCTTCACTTTCTTCTCCGTAGCCCTTCTGCACCAAGCCTTCCCCTCCAACGCCCCTCCTTGGTGCTACCTTGCGGCCTCACACACAATCTATGTGTATGCAGAAAGCATAAAACACAAGGTGATTAGAAAAAAATGCAATGTGATATGGCAAGAAATCAGTAACAGCCAGAAAATAAAAGATACTTCAAAATACAAAAGATCAAGAGCACCTAATAAGTCCAGGTCCAAAGGCCACTTCTATTGCATTTTTCTAAAGATTTACTGAGTACACAATGATCTCTCCTAATGAATGAGATTACTTCTGCAGAAATGTTAATTTATAATGGGAAAGAAAAACAACTGCAACTCAAAAAAACAGTAACAATGTAAATGCCTATTGTTAATGTCTTTTCAACATCAGCTTTTCAACATCAGCTTTCCATATCTTGACTCCTCCAATCCGATTTCTGTTTTCCCTTTGTGAATGAAAAACTAATTTTATGCCCTGACCAAGGGTGAGCGGGCCCTGCTCTTTTGCCCAGGCCTGGTTAAATCAAACACACACACACAAAATCTCTCTCTCTCTCTCTCTCTCTCTCTCTCTCTCTCTCTCTCTCTCTCCCCTTTCCTCTCCCAAACTGACAATTTTGCTTGACAGAATATACAGAGAATCACACCGAGGTCATAGGCCCAAAAGACACGAGCCCTTGGCCCTGGGTCTATCTGGCTCCCAACCTGAAGCTCCACATACAATGTGCCAGTGTGACCAAGACTGTCCCTTTGCAATTCCGATTCTGCTCTTGACCCAAAGCTCTACATACAACGTGCCAGTGTGACCAAGACTGTCCCTTTGCAATTCCGATTCTGCTCCTGACCTGGTTCCTGGCTGTGTCTCTACTCTCATGACTCAGTTGCCTCCTTGCAAATGTGCTTGCCAGCTTCACAATAGCCATGGGCCACCCCACACAACTTGAGCCCTGCCTCTGCAGAGCCCCCAGTCCCCATCCAGAGTGCCCTGGAAACTCTTACCTTCAAGCCACTAAGCCCTGTGTTTATTTTGGCCAATGAGCAATACCATTCACATGAGATTTAGGTATTTTTCACAAGTGAACATGACTGGACCGTACAGCCCCAGGACACACTTGGCTTCAAGGAAAGCACGTAGGCCTGGCTTCTTCATTCTCTCACGGAGGCAAAGCCCTCAGCCATCACACTTGTCAGTCATGACGCGAAGCATACACAGAGCAGCATCTCTGTGGCAATTGCCAGTACATCTTGAACCAGCCTTTCTGGGAGTTAGAGGAAACAATACAAGCAGGTTTTGCTTCCCCAGCATAAGCATGACCTTGGGACCTGGGGCTTAGAACTTAAATAATCTGTAATCCAAGTTATTCAGTTTGAGTTTTAGCTTTCCTTCTAATACTTTGGATTTGCAATCACAGAAATCCTATACCCAGAGAGCACTGATATATGGACAGGAGTAATCTTGACATTGTAATATGTGCAGTGGGGAGTGGCATGGAGTTTGGGGAGAACAGGAATAGCAAGGGAGAAATAAAAATTCATCCTGTATGAGTCTGTTATTTTGCTCTCTGCTGTTATTTTCTCCCTCACTGCTTGTCTTAGAGTTTCGAGTGATGAGTGACAAATCAGAACAAAGATTTGGAGTCAGACAGAACATCCTGGCAACCAGGAATTCACCTCTTTCCAGGCATGAGTGGGTCGAGTTAGCGAGAGTGCAGACACTGAGTTAAGGTGGGAGACACAGAAATGGCCGTGCTGACCGTGGAGATGCTGTCCCTAGAGCGTTTGCCCAGCCACTCCCAACAGGTTATCCCAGCCCTCAGATTGCTCGTGCCAAACAGGCCTTGAAGACCGCCTGTCCTCAGGTGGTGACGTCTCCGTGTGTGTTTTGCACTCTGGCAAACTGTGGAGAAGCATTTAGAGCAGCTCCTAAGTGTTTAGCATCAGCAACCTGGATAGAAACTTGGGCGTCAACCAGCTGGATTACGAGGACAGAATGTAGAAGCCCACCACATTAGAAAAGCACAAACACAGCCATCACCCAGAGAAAGCCTTTGCCCTGCTGACAAGGCACACGCCCCAAATTAGTCTTTCTTGCTCTGCTGTTTACATTTTAAGGGGAAATTATTCTTTTCTGTGTTTCAGCCCTGTATTTAAAGTGCTCCGACTGTCACTGAACGCGCCCCCTTAGCCCTTTGCCAGCTTCCGGCTTCTAACTCGGCCAACTCTTCCTCGTGGCTGTAGCTCTGGTGTCTGCTCCTAGCATTCCTCCCTCACAAGCTGCTAGGCTCTGCAGCTCTCTCGGGTTGATTGAAACCGCTGCCTTGGTACCCGGGAGCTGCAAAAAACCCATCTTCAGGCCAAAATAAATCCTCAACACCTCATTTCACTTTTAATTTACTACAGATTTTTTTTTTTCCAGTCTTCCTGGTCTCTCCTTTCTCAGTACTCCTGAATTTTCAGCCTCATTGCTCCCCGTTGGACAATGCAAGGCTGAAAGGTTTATCTGTAACCTATTTGTCTCTATTAAAGGTTTCTAAACTTTAATTAAACAAGAGACAGCCAGGATCTCAATCCCCCAATCTCCAGGTATTGTTGGTGCCATCTAGTGGTGGGAAGGTGAGGCATCTATTTTCTTGTGGAGCATTGTAATCAGTCACCCCTGGTTCTTTCTCAGAGCCAAATTTGGAAGTTTACTCCCTTGTCCTCCTTCACCACTACCACCACCACCACCACCACCACCATCATCACTAAATTCATATCACACGGGGAAGGAAAAGACATGCAAAAAAAATTTTTTTTTTTTACCTTTAAAATTCTCACCTGCAAAAGCTGACATGGGTTCTGGAGAAAGAAAACAAGAAAATCTGAGTTAGACGAAGGAAAGATAATTGGATGAACATAATGATTTCTGTTAGGCTACGTATTTGACGATGTGACCATGGAAAGTGCCCCCGTGTATCTGCCACGTGTTGGGATTGTGTCCAACACATCATCATTGTGGCGTTCAGGTGGGTGGAGAGGATTCTCAAAATTGCTTTGGAACAAAAAGTCCTTCATAGAGTAATGGGTCCCTGAAGCATTGTAATCAGTCACTTACCACTGATTACTTTCTCAGAGCCAGGCTTACTTTTAGATGCCCAGGTCCTGAGCGTTGCCCAAGAGCACTGGGGTGATCTCAGTTGTTTCTGACATCATTAGGCACACACACAACAGGGACTTGTGGGCCTTGGGGACTTGTTACAGATCCTGCGCTGACTGAAAGCAGGTTCCTGTCCTTCTCAGGAGTTCTTTCTTACTTGGGAATGTCTGTCCCTCTGGGCAAAAATGGTCTGGGTGCTCTTGGGATGACCCTGCAACAGTATGTGGCCCCGTTGCTGTTCAGCACTGTGACCAAGGTGGCAGCTGTGGTGTGCTCCTGCATCGATCACCTGGCATATGGGGTGTATCCTCCTGTGACTCCAGGGTCTTGGGCATAAGAGGTAGGAGATTTAAAGCAAAATGTGCCATCTTACTTCATGTCATAATGTCCTCTGAAATTCATTCATGTAAAAGAATGCCTTGGGTAATTGTGTTATTACTCTTACATAACAGTGGACTATTTTTGAAGGCTTCCATTAAATCCATCAAACCTTTCCAGCATGTAATTCTGACTGGCAGCTGCTTTCATTCTGTAGTATTTTCTTTGCTAAAAACTGGAGTTTGATGATGGGGTCTTGGCACTGTGAAATCTCCACATACTTAGTGCACATCTACTTCTGACCAGGAACACGGATAGAAGTAGCTCCCAACCCTTCCACCCTGACGTCAGTCCGAGCTATGACTGTCTGCACCTCGCTGCCTGTGCAGTCTGTAACAACTGTGTTTGAAAATGGCTCCTGTACATCCCAGCCCCTTGTGTCTTATTTAAAAGAGCCACAAAGAGATAAGTAGCCACCTACCCATGCAGCTGTCCAGGGGGACATCGGTGCTTATCCGGATATCATCAATGGCGATCTCTCCTGAATGTCCTTTTCCTATCACTCCCTCGAACACAATCTAGAAGCCAGAAGAACAAGAGACATGGTCAACTAAACTTCTTGGTCCAAATGCAGACTTCCAACTTTCTGGTAACTGCAGCTTAATGCATGTGTGTGCATATGCACGTGCTTGTTACTGCACCTGGTACACATCTGTTGAACACATGGCAACAGCGACTGAGATCTTAATTTAAAGGCTCGTTCAAATCAAATGCATATTTGAAGGTGTAAGAAAATGTAATAAGGTGGCAGACATTGTTGTCCAGTAACTAGAATGTACTCAGGGAGCACAATGAAGGTGTGCTGAAATTTCTCTCGCTATCTCTGAGGTTCTTTTCTCATAAATCTTTCAAATGCCCAGACCAGGCATGAAAATTCAGAGGACATGAGCAGGTGAGGGTAACGTGAGAAACACAGCCCACAGGTTTGGACTTCCTTTGGATGGGGTTCCTCAGGTTGCTATTATTTCAACTGGGAGGGAAATGATTTACCCTTTTCTGGTGGCTCACCAAGCACCTACTATGTGCCAGGCACGAGGACAGGAACAAAATGAATGATGACCTCTGCCTGGGGAAGCTCCCTGTCTGGTGGGTGGGATAATGCAAACAGGTAACTATAAAACATGAATGAGGTTAGTGAGTGGGAACCCGGGCAGAGGTGGGAGGGTCTCAGGATGCCTGGCAACCCCAAGAGAGGGAGGCTGAAGCCTGTTCCCAGAAGCCTTGTGCTCTGCAATCTCCAGGCCTTTTTCATCCTTTCCCTCCTTGGTTCTCTCTGGAAACCAGTGCGTATCCTCTGGCAGGCGGAGGAGCAGTTGGCTGCCTTTGCAGCCATCTGTTGCTGCTCCTCGCCTGGGGAGGAGCAGGTTAATGCTCTGGCTGCTTCTCAGTCACCTCGTCCACGGTGCATCTACTCCTCCCTGACTCACGGCTACAGCTGCATGTGCCCATCCGTGCTTCAGTGTCTTGCTCCGTGGGGCACAGATTACAGAACTCAATTCCTGCAGTGGTTATGGCTCTGGGGTCCACTGGCTGAGGAGGGTTGCAAATCACATCTGCGCCCCTCCTGGCACACCCACTCCCATCTTCTGTACTTCCAGGGGTTCCACAGCCCCTTCCCTCGTGTGTGGAGGGTTTGTTTGTGTTTATTTCCCTGTGCTTTGTGTGCCTTTGTCAGCCTACCTGATAGCAATCTAAAATAAAATGGAGAGAAGAAACATTTGTTGGAGGAGATTTCAGCAATATAAAAGGCAATAGGAGGAACAAAGAACCAAGTCTGGGTGTAGAGATAGGCACATTCTGAATAACAAATAAGTGTCATTTAGTTGCCATGGCGACAGGAGAAGCACAATGAAAACAGCAGGCCTTAACTGAGTCCCTAATGATGAATGGGCACGGCCCTCTCAAATGCAGGAATGGGGTTCACAGTGATTCCCTAGCACCTCCCCACCAACTCCCCCCCACCACTCCACCTGATACTCCATGTCGTAGCTGGGCAGGATGATGCGTCCATGCTTCCACTGGCCGTCCTGGTCTTCGCGGATGACCCACAGGAGCTTACTCTCCTGGCTGGCTTCCCGCACCACCTGCAGCTCCACCCCGCGGCCACCCGAGGCCTGGAACTGGAACTCTAGGCACACGGGGCTCCTAGGCAGGTGCACCGGTGGACTGATGATGCGCCCATACTGGCCCGCTTGCCTGCTGTCACTCTGCATCCGCAAGAAATTCCTGTCATCTGGGGAAACAAACCCAAACAGGAATTCCTGGTAAATGCCAGGGAAAGACACTTGTTTAGAGCTGTGGGGGAAAGTTGGGCCTGCAGCAGGTTCTTGTTCTGCAAGGCCTTAGCTCTTTCTAGGACTCCCTCAGGGTGCTCATGCCAATGCCGATCCCCCCTGAAGCCCTTTCTAAGTCTCTCTAAGTCACAAAGTGCCCGCCTGTTTGTTTCTGCGTCGGTCTTATATCTTGACTGGTTGAGTATGGGCTTGCCTTCTCTCCCTACATTCTGGGAGGCCAGACTCATGTCTTAGTCATCATGGGCATACCCACAGGGCCAGTGCGGTCTAATGAGCTGATTACAAGGAACAGTTTACAGGGGCTGAGGTGGCTGTTACACAGGAGGGTGACTGGTGGTTTGTGCTTCAGGCCTTTGTCATCTTGCCTGGTCACGGTCCAAATGGAAGACAATTAAAACTTTCTGTCTCTGCCAATGGTGCTAGATGATCCCTGGACTCCAGTGACTGCAGCTTAAGAGCCAGTGTCAACTTCAAGCAGAACAGGGGCTGGCTGAGCAGGGTAATTTGGGGGATATTTCACTCCACCCTTTCTACACCCTCAGGGGCCTGAACTCGGCCCCTGTCAAGCAGCCAGACACACACACAGGTCCAATGACAAAGATAAGATTACTAGCATTAACAAAGGCTATGTGTTTGGCACAAAACATACATAGTCTACAAAACTATGGCCTCACCTGCCCGAATGTTTGGAGAATGGCCCTTCTGGTGGATTAGTTTTAAATAATCAGACTCCTCCACTTCAGTTGAGGTCTTGTTACCACTGGCAGACCTATGCCTCGGAGACACAGGTGCTAAGGTTGGTACCTTTGACTCCAGCATGTGCAGAACTCCGGCCATTCATGCAGAGAGCAAGGAGCACCTGAGGAGGGACTCTCACCATCTGCCTTCAGCCCAGAAACAGAGGGGCACATCATATGCCCAGCGTGGAATGCGGGCCACTGGACACCTCAGTGTTACGTTAATGTGAGGCTGTGTTAGTCTGGGATGTGCACGGAGCTTTTTCACTCCATAAGGACTGTGAATATTCTAGGGTTGTCAGGGAAGGGCAGGCTAGGACTTTGGAGCCCTGAGTCAGTGCCACGCTGACTGCTGGGTTGTCATCATTCCTGCTAAGATCCAGGTGAGAAATTAGACAGACCTTCTGTCAGCGGCGCAGGAAGGGCTCCTTCCCTGTCAACTCCCAGGCACTCTGCTCACATTTCTGGCTCCCTTGAGGCCCTGCCTGTTGTTAGACCCTCTGGGATTATTGCTTCAGGAGTCAAAGGAGCCCTGTGGAGGATGCTATGTGGGATTCTAGCTTGCGCCTTCTCTGCCAAGCCCATCTTCTGCCAAGCCCGTCTTCACATCCCACAACACCTGACCTCTTCAAGGCCCAGGCAGCACAGGCAATGAAGAGGCAGCAGTTTCCAGGAGAGAATTTTAATGATGGGGGTCTGTGAGGGAGGAGACTGATAACACAACTAACACCCAGTGATCTTCTAAATCTATACTCCCCCATCAGATCTTTTGCTACCACCCTTAATGATAATAATTACAACTCATATTTGCATAATGCTTCACAGGTTACAAAGCACACCAGTATGCTTTATTTCAGCTACTACAAGCTATGAATTAGATTATTCATCTTTATTCGAGATGAAGAAATTGAGGCCCATAAAGATGAAAGCATCATGTCTATGGAATGGTCCCGCCTAGACCGAGGGTTTCCCATCTTTCTGGAGTGAACTCTTCTATTTCAGCTACCTGCAGGTGCCTTGGCCAAGACCTTGAACCAACCCCACCTGGCAGGAGACAAACAGCTTCCCCTGGGCTTGCTGCTGCCTTGCCCCTGCTTCTCTTGATTCCTTACACCCAGGGCTGCACTAGCACATCCCTCATACCACTTGTTTTCCTAACCATTCTGACACAAGCAACATTAATCCTCCTCCTCTTCCTCTTTTCACAACTTGAGCAATTAATGATGGTAGTACTGATTTTACCTGCCTTTAAGGGACAGATGGCCATTTTCTTTGGGTTCTGGCAGGCAACCACCCATGCTTCCTGGCCCTACAGCTTGACTGTCTGGTGGAAGCCCTTCTTATCACCACAGTAAGACTGTAGGGTTCTGATTTTATGTGTAGAAAGTTTAACACAGCTTTTTCCTTTCCCTCTGAAATGTTATTCCCTTGCACGCATACATGAACTAATGAACGAATGAATGAACAAATGAATGACACACAGATGAATTGTGCTATGAAGCTACATATTGTAAGGACAGAGGGATAATCAGTTAGCCTCCAGCAATCTCTTGGATTCACACAAGCCCTTCACAGTTCCTTCCATTCTCCTGAGCCCAAAACCCCTTCCAAAGGGGAGGTGAGTTAATAACAGGGTGACCTGTGGAGGGACCCAATGAACTGAGACACTCGGCAGAGCACCTGAAATGTTCCTGTGCTCTCTATAATTTCCAAGCCCAGCAATGGACTCCACCTTGGCTTTAAAGGAAACCAGACTTCAGAGACTTATTAGTCAGCCTTCTTCCTTCACAGTTTCACAAAGAAGACCCACTTGCTGCCTGGGAATCTCTTGGCAGAAATACTGCCACTTGTGCGAATGTGCACTCTTAGCGCTGGGCAGGCGCAGTGTGCTGGGTAGAATGGGGTGAAATGTGTGCTGGGTGGCGAGGAAGGGGCGGGCTCAAGCTTACCCGGGCTGCTTCTATTGACCCAGCCCATTACTGCCAAAGGTCTCGGGGCCAGCCTCTTCTGGGGACCCTCAGTAGCCCCTCCTTCTTTCATGTCTTTTCTTCCCCTTCCCTCTCAGCGGGATGATAATCACTGTGCATGATTTAGAGGCCATTGCTAGACCCGGGAGTTAATGCTGGTGGCGTGTGAAGCACGAGCAGCTGAAGGATCGTAATTCAGCGCTGCCATCTGAGCTAATCCACCCGGCTGCAGAACCTCCAGACAAGCAGGCCTCTGGATTTCACTTAGTTAAATCATTTGTGCCCCACTTGTCTGTTAAGTGCTATGAGCTCCAGGGAAGAAAGATGATATGTAAATTTAAGGAATTAGCAGTCGACATCAGTCAGAGGGACGCTGAGCTGCAAAATGTCCCTGCCTGTCACTGAGCGAGGTCTGATTAGAACCAGGGACGTCATGAAGGAATAATTCAAACCAGGAAAAGCCCAGGGAAAGGGACAGCAAAGGCAGGGGGAAGAGGATGAACAAACTGAACATCTCCTACATGTCAAATACCACACTGGAGACTTCATCTTATGGAATCTGCCCTATGGCGATGCATAGTCTGTGTTATTTTCAGAGGTCTGAGCTCAGAAAGTGGAAATAATGTGTGCAAGACCCTCACCGTACAGCAGCGGTGGTGAGCCACAGCACGCATGCTGCAGCCAACTATTTGTTGTCACTGAAAGCTCTCAAAATTTTGTCATCACTGCTACTGAGTGAGGAAAGTTGGGTTTGAGCCCTAATGAGACTGAGTAAACTCACCAGGGTATGGTTTCTTCTCTGGGCTGTAATCTTGGCCCGAGGGTCCCTACTTTTCAAAGCTCTTGTATTTCCATCTATCAAATGGACAAAATGATAGTATTTGCGCAGAGTTGTGCAGAGGAGCCATCTAAGGTGCTCTGCCCAGTAAGAAGAACACAATAAGAGCTTAATAAAAGTTACTGCTATCATTGTATACACTGTCTCCTATGCAAAGTTAAAAGGGTAGAAAAGCCATTGACAACCTAGGAAGGATGGTCCCAGACTCAAAAATACACACAGATCTTCTCCTAGGCAGGACTGACTACCAGATCTGCAACATCCCGCAAAACAGCCAGCCTCAGGCTATCCATCACACACCTTGCCACAGGCCTCTGTGCCTGACTACAACAGATGAAATGGAACGTGACACAGCCCTGGGGCAAAGTGACCTCGGGTGATCACTTGGAACATGCCAGACCTGCCTCTGAGAAAGAGGCTGAGGTGTACCCGGGAACACTGTCCTCCACTTTTTGTGCCCCCCACCCAGAGGAAAAGCTTCCTCAGGTCGCATCAGCAATGTGCTGCTGAGGTCGCTGCCCTCACTGTCAGGAGCTTCGTACATTCAGTTTTAAGTTTTCCTGCTGCTATTTAGATACATTTCTGCATTTATTCCTGATGGAACACTGCCAGTTTCTGTCATTTGACTTTGAAACTATCATTTTCACTTATGAAGAATTAAGACCTTTTAGCTTTTGTTTCCTCAGGAAATACAACCCTTTCCCCTTTAAAAATAGCTCCTCCCTGGGGTTCTGGTTATAGGGGGATCGCTACTGACCCTTCTTTCAAGATAAATGCTTTAGTCTGCTGAGTCAGGTGCCCATACATGGATGCTGAGATGGGACAGGAGCTATAAATGAAGACTGTCCTCTGAAAAATTCCTTTATAGCCTACTACGATGGTGTAAAGGCCAGGCTCGATAGGGGAGGAGTTACTCTATAGATTTTACCTGGACCTTAAGGAAAAGTCCCTTCCATTGTCCTGAGATTGTCTGAATGACACCTGACCTGCTGGAAGCTGCCTTCAAGTTCTTAGGTGGCTGAGATGCCGATCACAGATAACTTCCAAAAAAAAGACAATGGAGAGGAAGTTTGTTCGGCTGCTGAACGAGAATGAAGAAAAACTGTCCCAGAGCCACAATCCCTCTCCTCCTGGACTTGACATATTTGGCAGGCCTTTGCTGAGTCCTTGACTCGAAACATCTGTTGTTGCCAAAGATACAGGGAAAACAATCACATGGGACTGAACAAGAACAACAGGGGTTCAAAAGGGCGGGGAGGAAGTGCAGGGGACAGGGTTGCTCAGGCGTGTCAACCTGCTGCAGTCTCTAGGAAGAGCCTCTTGATATTTCACCTGGCAACTTATGGCCCCATCTGGCTCCGGCTGCTTCCGAGTAACATGAACACGTGACTGAGGCTGGCCCAACAGCAACAGATTCGGTTGTGTCTCCACCTTCCCAAACCCTGGAATAAATCACCAGCTTGATTCTCCTGGCTATCACAAAGCCAGAGACACCATCTGTCCAGCGTGCACATCTCCTGGCTAGCATCTTGCCCTCCTACTAGAACAGCCATCTGAAAGAGTATTTAGTGCTGCAGGAGGTGTAGCCTCTCAATACAGGTCATACTTAAAACATGAGTCAGCCCCTCCGCCGGCCTCCCAAGGTCAGTCTATCTCTGCTAAGGTCCTCAAATTAACAACCAGTGAAGGGAAATAGCGACTTGGGAAGAACTCAGCAGGATGTTTTCAAAATTTACAACAGAACATTCTGTAGACACGGAAGGTTTTAGGCCTTGTCTTCGCAGAAAGTCTACCTAGAATTTTTTTTTTTTTTTTTTAGAACTGTTTTTGTTTTTCTATGTCAACCTTCACGGAAATTTCTGCCATTGGTACAGTCTTGCTGTCATTCCGCCCCTTCACTCTTAACCCATACAAAGCTGGGGAACTCAGCCACTCATGGCTTTCAAAAAAAGGAGTGACAGGGCTGGGGATATAGCTTGGCGGTCTAAGAGCCTGCCTGGCAAGCTTAAGAGAATGGATTCAATCCCCAGTACTACATGCTGTGCCAGCCACTGAAGCCGGGTGTGATGGGGCATGCCTGCAATCCCAGCATTGGGGAGGCCGAGACAAGAAGATCACTATGAGTTTGAGTTGCATAGCAAGACCTTGTACCAAATAAATAAATAAATTCATTCTTTAGAAAAATTTAGAAAAAGGGGTGATAGCTCCTCTCTACTGTTGTCCGTCTGTCCCTCCCTTTAAATAGACTCCAACAGGGCTAGTGAGATGGCTCAGTGGTCTCGAGCACATGCTTAGAGCAGGCTTGGCAGGGCATGGGGACCGCGGTTCAATCCCCCAGCACCACATGCCGGCCAGCTCCAATAGACATGTTTTCCTACCTTCCTGAAAGGAGGGCCTCTATTGTTTCATGTTGTAGTTGAAACTATCCTTTGAAAATCAGCTTTTTAAAAGGACAAGCCAAACTGCTTCTAGTCCTCATCTGTCAGGAACCAAGGTGCGAATCGTTCCTCTGCTTACATCCACAGTAGCTGTGCCCCAGCCAAACCACAGCAACCTCCTCCTGAAGGCAATTCAATCAATGCCAAGCCCATGTCTACACGGCCTGCTGCCGTCAGTCCCACCTGGTCTTTTGATGAACTCAAGAGAATTGCTTTCTAACTCTGAGTCACTGCTAGCACACCATCAAAAACCAAGCCCATAGACGTCAATTCATTCATCAATCCTTTGATTTCTCCACAGCTATCCACCCACCTTACCCACCCACACCTCACTTGGTCTTCTCCTGTGCATGTCCATAATGAATCACAGCTCTGCTTTTCCACTCTAATGGAGTTTACTCAGCAGCACAGGCCACACCATACCAGCCTCAGCAAGGAGCTAACATGCACACTCGTTCACATTTGAAGGGATGATCACCAGCGATAAAATCTGAACATTAAGAACCTTGACTTAAGGGTCAGCCAGACAGCTCAGCAGACTAAAGTGCCTGCTTAGGCAGAACGCAGAGGCCGGGTTTCATTCCTGGTGTGCCGTGCTGGCCCCTCCTGTGGGGAGCACCGAAACAGCAATTGACACTGGGAGTGATGGTGCACACCTATATTCCCAGTGGTTGGGAGGCTATAAATAGGAGAATCACTACGAGTCCAATCTACATAGTGTGACCCTGTAGACCCTGTCCTAAGTACAGGAAAAAAGAATCCCGACTTATTCCTGCTGGATCTTGATTTTGAACCCAGAGTAAAAGTCTGCCCTCTCTTACTCATACAACCCAGGCAGAGCTCTGTGCTGCTGTATGAGTCTGAGAAGGTGCTGCCTGCTTTCTGTACATCACTGCCATGATGAGGTTATGGAAATGAGGTGACACTGTGGTCGCCCTTCTCAAGGTCACCATCGCAGGTAAGGTTTCCTAAGGAGCACCACACATTTGAGGACTGTGAAGTTGAGCTGGTATGAGACCTTTCATTTCTGTTCTTGTCTCATTTCTGACAATAATAAGAATGACAACAATAGTAGCTATTATTTTTATTAGCATTACTTAGTATTTGCTTAGTATGCCTGTTATTTAGTATTGGAAGCAAGACCCAAGGTCTCAGAAGTGCTAGGAAAGCACTGTACTACTGAGCTCCTTCTCCAGCACTAGGGTGCTCTTTTTGATTGACAAAAAATAGTTCCTGCACCATCTGATGCTATAGTACTTGATTTCTTTATGTCTGGTCAGTGAGCATCCCCACTCCCATACAAGAACTGAAGACTTTCAGCAAGGGATTCCCCGTCCCCCAACTGCTTGCTTCTTGGTTTACACAAAACTGGGGAAGAAGAATATTGGCAACAGCCTCCTGATTGTTGTCCTGCTAATGTTCAAAGGCCCTAGGGCAGTGTGTGCAATCTGACACTGTTCTACATGCACCCCAGCCAATGAGGTGTGACTACTGCGCCCCTGGTATGCAGCTAACACCGCAGCAGAGCTGAAGCCTCAGCTTTATTAGTTTTAATTAACTTCAATTTCAGTAGCCATGTGTGGCTTATGGCTCCTTTACTCAATGCTGCAGCTATAGCTACCTGGTCCCACTTGATCATCTCAAGCAGTTTTTACCTTTTTCCCTGAAGATATGGATCTGCTCATCCCCCAAACTCTGTTTCTGATCAAAGCACTCGAGAATGTATGTAGAAAATCTACAAACTCTTCCAAGAGTGACACCATCGTCGTAGCTACAGAGAAAAGGCCAAGAGGCTTCTTAGAGAAGAGGGGCAGGTTCCTCTGCCACTAGGGGTCACTGAATTGGGAACAGAGTCCCCAGGGGTTGGGATGAACCCACTCCAGGCAGTTCAATCACAAGCAAAGAGCTAAAAAAAGAAATTCTGAGTGGCTTGAAAGACTATCTTGAAAAACAAAACCAGTGGAACAAAACCAGTGGGTGTCTTGTCAGCCTGGAGCAACCAATACCACTAGCCAAAAAAACAGAACTAATTACTGGCTTAAAAGGAGAAGAAAAAGGAGGGGGGTAAAAAAAAAAAAAGAGCGAAAACAACTACAGCAGAAAATATCTAAGGAATGCCAGTAGTTTCCAGGCCTTTCTTAGCAAGCAGCCTGTGTCTGATACTTCCTGGGGCTCCCTCATCCCGCTGCCCTCCTTTGCCATTTGCAGTGCATGAGTCCTTGTGGGAGGCTCCTTTCTGACATTTCACTCTTTCTGTTTACCTGTTGAGTAAGGGGGTAAAACTCATGGTTTTCCTTTCTTCAGCAGGACAAAGGTCTCCTTGTGGAGTGACAGTGTGGGTGACATGGTGGCTTTCAGGTGGCCTCTGCCTCAAGAGCCGCTCTGAACCCTCTAGTGGCCACCCTGCCCTAGCCAAGTATAACTGCTTCCTCTTTCCTAACTGCCCCTCAGGGCCTTCTTCTTCTTCTTCTTTTTTTTTTTTTTTTTTCTGAAGAAAGAACCACCCCAAACAGAAAGGGCATTGTAGCTTCTGCCTCCAGTATTTTTTTTAAGTAGAAGGAAAATGGAAAATACAGAAAATGGGTTTTAAAATCATCAGAGGACAGAGGGAAGGCCAGAAAACAATATTATGATTTTGTTTCCTGGAAGAACGTTACAAGTGCTACTATCCCAAACTTTAGAGATTCCCCTGCAAGAGGAAAATAATTATTTTCCTTCTCTTTTTAAGGGAGGACAACATTAAGATATAGCAGTTCCGTACGGCTCTAATTTTTGGTTTCCCCCTCCATTGAGCTGAAGGTTGGAATTCTGCCTGCGTTGTGAGCTCACTGGGAAAGGCCCTCCCCAACTGCGGGCTGAAAGGATCAGCCACAGCAGGACAGATGCTGGAATTCCCACCCAGTAACCAAAGGCTGTGGAGCGGGGAGCTGATGTGGGCGGCAGAGGCCAGGGTCAGAGGGAGGCACTGTAAGCCCATCCAGTGATGCAGCTCACTTGCTATCTGGTGGCCTGGGATCCTGGGCAGAGCTGGTGTCAGACACCTTTGGCAATAATCTGCTTAGAAGAGTGTGAGGGAAGACAAAGAAACTAAGACTCATGCACCCTCCAGACCTCATGTACAATACACACAGATACCCCAGTCTTCCTTGCATTCGGATAAAAGATGGGGCCTGGGAAAAAGCACCAATTAATTGGATGCAGTCTCAAAGGGGAGGAAATGAAATGAAAAATCCAGGCTGAGTTATAAAAATAAGTATTTTTTTTTTTTTTTGCAATGTGCAAGAGGCTCATTATATTAATTAAACATTATTGCAGTGAGTGAGAGGGGGAGGTGATCAGGCTGGGACGAGGTAAGTGTTCTCTCCCATGCCCTAGGCCTCTGCCAGCTTGGGTACGAATCTCTCTGAGCACTCAGACACTGAAGAGATAAACACTTGAAATATGAAAATGTTTTTCTTCAGAGCAGACCGCTGTGACCCTCCCAGAAACTGAGTGTGGTCTGTGTCAGAAGCCTGGCCTCGAGTGGTCTCTCCATGCTTGTCCCTGGAGCAGGACAGGGCTAGCCCTTGGGGTGAGGCATAGAAGGGGATTCTTTTCTAGCCTTTGCCCACACTTGCTGGCAACACTTGGTGTACTAGATTTCCCTTCCCTTTCAAATACTTAGGGGACCCAAGGTCCAGGCTGGCATTGTGGAAAATTGAAACAAAATGGTAGCAAGTTGGGGGGATGTGCACTAGCTTAGGAGGGCCATTTGTTAAATTTTCCAGAAGTTTGCAAGTCCGTTAAATATAATCGTTATTAAAACTAAATTAAGGGCTGGCCAAATAGCTCAGCAGATTAAAGCACCTGCAAGCAGGCACAGGGACCAGGGGTTCGATCCCCAGGCCTGCCATGCTGGCCCCTTACCTGGGGCTTGCCGAAACGGCAATTGAGACTGCGTGGTGGTGTGCGCCTGTAATCCCAGCTCTTGGGAGGCTGTAAATAGGTGGGTCACTACGAATCTGATCTAGTAGCGAGACCCTGAACACCCTGTAGAACTTAAAAAAAAAACCCAAGAAACCCCCACAAAACCTAAATTATATAGTTACAATGAATTGTATTAAAAACAAAAGGTAATATAGACCCCAAACTTCACACTTTCTCATTATTTTAATGTGTTTTTTTTAATTAGCATCTCTACTTTGAAGGTTCTTTATGTATACTATATCTGTACAATGGTAGAGGCCTGCCCCTTAGCTCAGTTCTTTGAGTGGCTGCTTCAACAAAGCAGTCAGGTTCAGGTTGCTGTAGTTCGATCCCCACAACTCAAGCCAGCCAAACCTGCCCTGAAGGCATTCGGAGCAAAAA